>NW_021145004.1:0-37030 GCF_900634775.1 Gouania willdenowi | reverse complement strand
GCCCCCCCCTCTCTTGCTCTGTCCCTCTGATTGCAGCCAAAACAAACTACGCTGAAAGATTCAATGACTCGTGCTGTGCTTTAAAAGTGGGGTGAGATTACCAAAGCATTAGCCTACCATATTACTAAGGACATGGTCCCCATAATGAGAAAGTCTATGACAGGCATAATGCTGTGTAAAACTGTGTGTGTGTGTGTGTGTGTGTGTGTGTGTGTGTGTGTGTGTGTGTGTGTGTGTGTGTGTGTGTGTGTGTGTGTGTGTGTGTGTGTGTGTGTGTGTGTGTGTGCGCGTGCGCGCGTGCGTGCGCTGTAGTGATCCAGAGGTTTCCGTGGGTCAATAATGTTGTAAACAGAACTCAAAACAACACGTTACGTCACACTGCATGTTTATTGTAAGCAGGGAAAGATCAAACACTGCTTATGTCGTTTCAGACGGGACGGTAACAGAAAAGTAACATAAAGCTCCATCCATGCGCTCAGTACAAATCAGGAAGTAGGTAGGTCTGACTCAACTCTGACCTTACGTTACCATGGTTACCATGGCTCCTTTATGGGGACAATCTTCAGAAGGCCATCATTACAGCGCGTGCGTGTGTGCGTGCATGCGTGCGTGCGCGCGTGTTACTATTGGCAACTGTTCATATATTATGTATCTGATAAATTCACATTTGGCAGTGATAATAGATAAATAATTGATTGTTAATTATAATAATAAAAAAATGTACAGCACTTTGGTCAGCAGAAGTTGTTTTTAAAATGTGCATAAATGCACATTATTTATTTTATAAATGTTGATATTGTTCTCTACACTTATGTTAATAAAGGTCCCTGTGTGACGTGGCTTTAATTGACTTACCTTATTTTAAGGATTTGACTCTGAAAAATTGAACTACTGTAACAGGCACGCTATGCTATTAGAGGAAACCCCAATTACATCACAGAGAAAACATTATTTATATATATATTAAATATTGACAATCTGGTTCCATTTTATGCATCAAAGTATCATCTCAAGGCAAGGGCAAAATATTGAGATATATATTGTATATCGTGGTATAGCTTGAAAGTATCAGGATATATATATATATATATATATATATAAAAAGAACTTATCACTGCATAATTCACTGTCTACACACACACACACACACACACACACACACACACAGAACATTTGCTACATAAAATAGAAACAACATAAAATCAAACAGCTTTAACACATTAACATTACAAACACAAAAGTAAATGATAATTTATTTTCATGTACTACAGTTACAGGATCCTAGAAACTGATAAAGATACACAGCACACATGAACAGAGGCACACTTTCCTGTGTAAGACTGACAGTTTATTACAGCCTAAATAGAGCGGAAACAAGAAGCACCAAACCACAGGCTGCAAATGTCTCTGAGACAACACCAGGCAAACACAACCCAGTACACGTGATCAACACAACATCCAGCAATGCATCAAAGAACAGTGAATAATGTCCTCTAGAATATCTAAAATGTCATAAAATAATGGCGTCTTACTGTCCAAACTACGTCTAAGGAGCTGTAGAGGCCTGAAATGTTGTCCTGCAGGGCTGTCAGCTTCTTCTTGTCTTTCTCCTCTCTCCACAGGGCTTCCTGATTCAAACAAAGCAGATAGAAAAGAAACATTTACATAAATATTTCATTGATGTATGAGGTACCAATATTAAAGTTGTACATGCTAAATGACATGCTAAACAGCAACTTTTTGCGACATTTAGCAAAAAAATATATATATATTTTAACCAGATTTACAGCAATTTTTGTGAGAATTGTTTTCTTGTGAAAAGATAATGTCAATCTAAATCTAAATATTAAATATTGAATTAAAATCCAAATGTTAAGTCTAGATATTACATTTAAATATACTTTTATTTTGGTGCTTTTGGTGAATTTGCATTTGAGCTATACATTTAGTTTCACCCATGACATTTAGGTTAAACATTTAGATTTAACATGTATTATGTAGATTCAACATTTAGCTTTAGATGTACATTTAGATTTAAGATTAAAAATTTAGATTGATATATATATATATTTAACATTTAGATTTAACAATGACATTTACATTTTTAAAAGAAAAAAACTCTATCACAAATTTAAAAAAAATATTGCTGTAAATCTGGTCAAAAATAAGTTTTTTAAATGTGTTTTGTTGCAAAATGTTGCATAAGTTGCTGTTTATTTTAACATGCACAACTTTACAATCAGCACCACATAGAGATGTTGTCCTATGAAGGCATGGAGTGGTTTAAAGATGTGATGTCATCTCAGAGCAGTGTGTGCGCAAACTGGTGACCAGCATGAGCTGGAGGAATCAGACTGTGTCAGAGATGTTTATAGAGAGAGAATTGTAACATTAGAAGTTTAAAATGTTTGACCATCATGTGATTCATGGAGATGAATTATTTAACAGGAAGTTATTAGCGGGAAATTAGAATCAATTGATTCCTAGTGACATATCTGGGATTTTTGGTAATTTGTCATCAATAACGGCATTGATTTACAACATTTATATAGTACACCATCATATGTATGTGTATATACAATATATGTTTATTTAGTTCTATAAATAGTTTTTTTTATCCTAACGTTAATTTGTTTTAAATATTAGTGTAAACTAGTTTATCTGCTTTTTGACGTAGTTCAGGCCAACATTAATTTATTTAAAAACGTGTTGATATGTATTGTATACAGAATGTATTGCTTTGAATTTTCTTTAATGTTTTTAAACTTGTATTAAAATCAATCACATCCAAATGTTTATTGACATACTAATAACCATACAACTTTTATACATACAACCAACTTCTATTTAGAAGCTCCTCCCACTACATGAATGCATACTTCCAACAGGCACTGGACTAGTTCATTTATTTGTAATAACAAAACATGCATTGCGGTCTTAAAAATATTTGACTTCTCGTAGTGTTGACCTATGATAGCATGTGCAGACAATGAGAAAAAAAAGTTAAAAAAAAATATATATATAGAATAGTTCAACATTAAAGCTGAACTAAGGAACTTGAGCTCAGAGCTCCCCCTAAAGGTCCTTTTTGGTTATGTCACTGTTGTAAAAACACCCCCGCCCACTACCCCACCCCACAGCTACATGCACACCTTTGCTCTCCCAAGACAGTAGCAACCGATCACTGAAAAATCCTAATACAACAGTGACACTAAGGGTGCTTTCACACATATAGTCCCATGTGACCATGTGAACAGTATGAGGAAGAGAGACAAGTAAAATAAATGAATGATGTGGGAGTAATACGGAAGTGTGGAAATGTGTGTGTGTTTGGTTGTGTGCTGACAAAGCGGCTCTGAAAATGGATGGATCAATGGATATTTGTGTGTGTGCTGCCTGATGGAGCGTTGGGTTGTTTGTGTGTGTGTGTGTGTGTGTGTGTGTGTGTGTGTGTGTGTGTGTGTGTGTGTGTGTGTGTGTGTGTGTGTGTGTGTGTGTGTGTGTGTGTGTGTGTGTGGGTGTGTGTGTGTGTGTGTGTGTGTGTGTGTGTGTGTGTGTGTGTTTTATTCTTCTTTAACCCTGACATTTGTCATTGTTTACATTGTGTTTAAGTTGTAATATAATTGTAATTTCTTAATTTCTCTAATGGTGTTTGCTTTATAGCTTCTACTGTAGTTTATTTATATTTTAGGTTTTTTATTACATTTGTGTCAGAGTTGTTTTGGTTTATTTTTTAGTATTATCCTTATCCTTATTATAGTTTTTATTATTATTCTTCTTTATCTCTTACTTTAACTACTCCTGCATTTTCAACACATTTCAACAAGTTTGGTGTCAAACTCTTCAAATAATTTAATTTATGCTATGTTTTAAATAATAATCTTTTTACACTTTAAGTTTTTTTTAAACTTTTCCAACTTATTTCTCCTCCTGTGTCCTGTCTGTTGGAGAAAGGTTCTCCTGCTTTAGCATCATCGGTACAGGTGCTGCCACTAGCTACACTAACTGCTGCTACTTGCTACACTAACTGCTGCTACGAGCTACGCTAACTGCTGTTCCATGAAAACAACCACAGAAACAACCTTTAGCTCAGGCTTAGCTTCACTTATTTGCTTAAAAAACTCTTTAAAAGTCCCATATTATGAAAAAACAGTCCAATTCTGATTTCTAGATCTTTAAATTGGTCCTCCCTGGTCCTTCCAACTCCCAGAATGAGGAAAACAAGTGATCCTGAATGGTCTCTGCAGCCCACCCACTGGTAAAAACGGCGCTTCTACAGGCTGTTCAGATTCAGCTCCTGTCGTGACATCACCAAAGGAGTCATTTTCATAGGCCGACCTCCTCTGAGCACTGATAGGAGACATCTGAGAGGGGGGCGTTCATCCCCGAGGTGGAGTTTGGTGAGATAGCAGTAGTGTTTCTCACTCAGAGCTAGACATACAAATGGCTCTGTTGTTGGTTGTACAAATCACCATGTGTCTATATATATTTTTTTTTTCCACTTGTCTACACATGCTGTCAAAGGTCAACACTACAAGGAGTGTAATCATTATGACACAGCAATGCATGTTTTGTTATTCCAATGAAATAAATTGATTTTTTGTATTGCTTAATTGTGACCATCACCAGCCCTCCCTAAGGAAGGGTAAGAATTATTTTATTATAGGGAGAATATAAAAAGGGAGAGCAGTGTTACACCTAGGTAGAGGGGGATGGGGTGGAGGAGGAAGGGAGCAGGGAGGAGAACCTCAAAGCAGGAAATAGAAAGGGTTGATCATTTTAAAAAATGATTATTTTAACCTGAGAGTGAGATGTGAAGTTGTTGTAGAGCATATTGTGCTTATTATGTTGTGTAATTAAGCCAATCTGGTGACAAGTGTGAAGCTTAGCTATAATGGTGGTGGCTGTGGACAGGGGGAATGGGTGAGTGGTAGTACCTGAATCAGATATTTGGGATTAACGTGTCTAAAGTTAAGCCCAGTATGAGTTTTATCCCACATCCCAAGGCGTGCCAGTGCATCGTAGACCAGTATATGTGCAAAAACCCCTACCGCAAACCCAGGAACCGCCCTGGGCCCGCAGATGCAGCCAGGCCAGCAGAAAGAGTGGGGGCCAAGGAGCCCCAGGCCACCCCCCCACGGCCGAGCATCCCCCCAGACGCCGAGAAGCAGCCATCGGCCCCCACACACACATCTGAGAAAGCTCCAAGGAGCCGAGCACCCAGCGCATCCTGCAACCGACCTCAACCCCCAACCCCAAGGCCCCCCCATGACATCCACCCCAACACCCCCACCCCCGCACCCAATCACCGGGGGAGGGCCCAGAGAGCCCCCCGCCCGAGACCCCAGCAGACGGCCAGAGCCGCGCCGAACGGGCAGCCGCCAGCTTTAACTTAGCGTTAATACTAATGCTAAGTTAATGCTAAAGCTAATGCTAAGTTAATATTCAGTTAGTGCTAATGTTTGACTAATGCTAATGCTAGGCTATTGCTAATGCTAGGTTATTGCAAACATTAGGCGAATATTAATTCTAAGTTAATGCTAAGTTAATGCTAAAGCTAATGCTAAGTTAATGCTAAAGTTAATGCTAAGTTAATGCTAAAGCTAATGCTAAGCTAATGCAGTGTGATGCGGGCCAGCACCTGCATCCTCACTTGCATTTTATTCAGGAAATGCTAATACTCCAGTTTTCATTGTTTAGTAGTGAATGCGTTGTTTTATTTTCCCTGAGATCCCTCAGCATTACCTCCTCTTCTTCATGGTTAGCCTTAGCACTGATCATTTTATACTCCGTTCATTTTCTTCCCTTTTTGTGTGAATGCAGATTTGAATGGTTTTTAAAAGTTTTAGTAATAAAGTAACTTATGAAATGGGACCATGTTAACATACAGGCCTGAGTGCCTTGTGTTATATTTCGTTGGGTGAAAGTCCAAAGGTGGCGTGGTCCTCCATCTTTGTCCACATACTGGTGCCACACTGCAAACTGGTGACGGACTGTCATTGTGATACACAAAGGAAAAGACAAGCATAGCATAGCATAGCACAAACACAGAAAAAAACTACTCAAATGTAAACATATAATGGACATTCCCCTAAGAGAAAACTCTACATCACATGTGTCAAACTCAAGACCTGGGGGCCAAATCTGGCCCTTCAGAGCATCTGATTTGGCTCACAGGAGAAAATGAGGTCACACTTTATTGGAAATTGTATACATAAAGGCTGACATTACACTGTTATTATTATGACTAGGGATGCACCAATCAGCTTTTTCACCTCCGATACTGATATCTGGTGTTTCCTATTGGCCGATACTGAGCCGATATATAAATTAATTATGTTTTGTTGTTTTTGTTTTTTTTTTTTTTTAATAAGCAAATTTAAATGTACTGAGTTACTTGTGTATTTAATAACTCCACACGAGTACAATAATCTGTAACCAATAGTTTCTCTAGCTTGGTCAAGTAACATGTACGTATAACATAACAAATGTAACTGGTTCAGTCAGTGCAATTAACAATGTAAAAGTAAATAAAAATTAAATAATGAAGGAAATGAAATTGAGAAAAAAAAAACAGCTTCACTAGCTTGGTTGGTAAACATTAAAAATAAACAGAAATCTCTTTAAAATGGTTTAGTGAAATACAGCTTCTCTAGCTTAGTAAATAAATAATATACAATCTGACTCCCAACACCAATGGGTTCAGTCAGTGTAATTAAAAATGTTAATTTAAATAAAAATGTAATATTGAGGAGCTGAAATTGAGAAGAAAAAAACCCAAAAACAATAGCTTCACTAGCTTGGTGAAAAAACATTAACAATAAACAAATCAGCTCTTCAAAATGGTTTAGTGCAATTTAAAATGTAAAAATAAATTGAAAAGCATAGCTGGTGTTAGCATTAGCATCACAGTGTGTACCATTTAGCGTTAGCATCACAGTTTGTGGCATTTAGCGTTAGCATCACAGTGTGTAGCATTTAGCGCTAACGTCACAGTGTGTAGCATTTAGAGTTAGCATCACAGTGTGTAGCATTAAGCATTAGCATCACAGTGTGTAGCATTTAGCGTTAGCATCACAGTATGTGGCATTTAATGTTAGCATCACAGTGTGTATCATTTAGTGTTAGCATCACAGTGTGTAGCATTTAGCGTTAGCATCACAGTGTGTAGCATTTAGTGTTAGCATCACATTGCGTAGCATTTAACGTTAGCATCACAGTGTGTAGCATTTAGCGTTAGCAACACAGTGTGTAGCATTTAGAGTTAGCATCACAGTGTGTAGCATTTAGCCTTAGCATCACAGTTTGTAGCATTTAGCGTTAGCATCACAGTGTGTAGCATTTAGCGTTATCATCACAGTGTGTAGCATTTAGCGTTAGCATCACAGTGTGTAGCATTTAGCGTTATCATCACAGTGTGTAGCATTTAGCGTTAACATCACAGTGTGTAGCATTTAGCGTTAGCATCAAAGTGTGTAGCATTTAGCGTTAGCATCACAGTGTGTAGCATTTAGCGTTAGCCTCACAGTGTGTAGCATTTAACGTTAGCATCACAGTGTGTAGCATTTAGCGTTAGCATCACAGTGTGTAGCATTTAGCGTTAGCATCACAGTGTGTAGCATTTAACGTTAGCATCACAGTGTGTAGCATTTAGCGTTAGCATCACAGTGTGTAGCATTTAGCGTTAGCATCACAGTGTGTAGCATTTAGCGTTAGCATCACAGTGTGTAGCATTTAGCGTTAGCATCACAGTGTGTAGCATTTAGCGTTAGCATCACAGTGTGTAGCATTTAGCGTTAGCATCACAGTGTGTAGCATTTAGCGTTTGCATCACAGTGTGTAGCATTTAGCGTTAGCATCACAATGTGTAGCACTAACTCTCATCCAGTCAGTGTGCTGTTAAACTTCAGAGCTCCAGATATTTGTTGTGAAACTCAGAGCTTTGACATCTTTTATCTTCTCTAATGTGTGTTTTCACTCTTTACCATGATACTCAGGTAGCGCTGTCTGTCTCACACTCATATTTTCAGCTCATCATCTCATGACGTGGAGATGGATCAGGACACGGTGAAGGAACAACATGAGATCCAGACTGAAGATCAGAGGTGAGACCACGTCAGAGCTCAGCACTCACACCTCTGTACATCAGTGTTACACTGTGTGTGTGTGTGTGTGTGTGTGTGTGTGTGTGTGTGTGTGTGTGTGTGTGTGTGTGTGTGTGTGTGTGTGTGTGTGTGTGTTCAAGGACCAGGAAGGAGCTCACACCTGAACCTGAACCTGGACCCAGCTGTGTGTCCTTTGGAAGTAACGAGTCCATGGACAGACTCATTGTCTTCAAAGGAGGTCCATCTACTGACCCACAGTGAGTCCACATAAAGAAGGTTGCTGGTTGTCTTCCTGATGGTCCAGGGGCCTCATTTATTGATCCGTTCATAGAACTGGTTCTAAATACGTTCAGACCAATGAAATGTAGAATGTGCACCAGTACAAAAAGAATCAGTATTTATGAAGCGTGTGGACAGAGGTCGTACACACAGCAGTGTTGATTAATCCCACCTGTTCTAAAGCTAGCACACATTCAGGATCATTTACATTAAGACACGCCCCTTTTTTTGCTTTATATTTAATCACTTTTCTTAATTTGATATAATATATTAAACATAAGATGATCATGATGATATTTATTCATTGTGATGAACACATATTACACACATTGGTGTAAAACGTGTGTGTGTGTGTGTGTGTGTGTGTGTGTGTGTGTGTGTGTGTGTGTGTGTGTGTGTGTGTGTGTGACTTTACATCTCCACACCTACAGAGTTGATACATGACATTATAAAGTAAAACTGATATTTAATTTTTTCATTTTCAAACATGTGAAACCCCTCACACACAAAAAACAACCACAAAAACAATAAAACCATAAAGTAAAAAATAAATAAATAAAAACTCTGTTAAAAGAGGAGTGAAACTTTATAGTGAATAACTCCATAGGAATGTGTATGAACTGTGTATGAATGTTGGTGGTGGTCAGAGGGGCTGTAGGCACCAAATGGTAGCCACACTTCTGTCAGTCTGCCCCAGGACACCTGTGGCTACAATGTAGCTTACCACCACTAGTATGACTGGTGTGAATGAATAATTGTTTCTGTTCACGCTTTGAGTTTTTATTATTAATATTATATATGTTACAAAAAAGAAATAGAAATAAGTAAATAAATGTCTATGAGGGGGGAGCGGGGAGTGTGTGTGTGTCGATGGGAGGTGGTGGGTGGGGAGGTGGTCACCAACATCACTCACTATGATTCATTTTGAGAGTCATGAATGTTCACCACACATTAGAAAATATTTAGATGAAAACTATTCCAGATAAATTAAATATAATATAGAAGATTGTCCTGATGGTGGCGCTAGAGAACAGGTTAATGTTTCATTATCAAGATTTATTATTTATGGATTCAACAAATAAACAAAGTGTCTGACACTAAGGCCCTATGCTACTAATCTAGATTATTATATCCTGGATTAATCTCTGTTAGCTTCAACTAACCAAACATTCCCTGTCAGAGAGAAGCTGTCCTACGAAGGTCGATAACAACATGCTAATTATAGCCAAGTGTTTTCAGCCTGGGTATGTGCACGTTCACATGAAAGGGGTGGAGCTTGCAGTGTCTGACCAATCACTGCAATGGAGAAAACTGGCAGAGCGTCTTTACAGGAGGAACAGCTAATGTTCTTACACTTGCTGTATGAAATGAGCTTCTTTTTATAAATACAAGTTCATTGATTAATTAATTGGTTGACTGATTTCTAAGAGATCTGATTGGTCAGGAGGCGGGACTTTATCACTCGCTAAAATCCTAGACAGAGAAAAACCTGGTGCCGAGCAGGCTAGCCTTTCAGCATAAGTTACCATGGTGATTTAGCTCTGTAAGATGTTAGCGAGCTTCGTAGTCCAGCACACACTGATTAAATCCTGGAAGTTAGCGTTAGATAAGAGGTAATTTAGATTAGTAACATACCCCCTAAAACTCAATATCGTCCATCTGCGGCCAAAAATGGGCGTTTCCGTTTATCACGGGAACACCCCCTATCTGAAACGAGAATGCCCACAGCCGAAGAAGCGGTGGGCATATCTGGCAGCCTGCCAGATGTGTAAGGAAAACAAGGTGGTGACACCTCCTGTCACTGTGGATGTTTTTTTAAATATATATCAGATGAAATAAAAAATAATGTCCTACATAGTTTTGAGACTCCTTTGAGTTATAAATTTACCAAATATAAAAGCATTTAAATATATATAGATATATGAAAATATAAAACAAAGATTGTTTTAATGAAAAAGTTCACACATTTAAGGCGGATGAAAAAACATTTAAACACTTAAATATTGCACTGAACAGTTTTTAATTTAATATGAACTACCATGGAGTGTTATACATTATTAAAAAGCTTATTTTCTCAAGAAAACCACCACATTACTCTGAACATTTGTCCCATCAATAGGAATAAAAAGAGCACTCAACAAGATAATGAAACAAATTTAAACGGCTGTAAATATTCAGTAAAGAACAAATCTGGTACATCTCTTAAATTAAAAGTATAATTAAAATTGTCCTAATTGTATATGCCCTACACTCTGTAATTCAGCTTCCAGAGGAATATTTTCAGTGAAGTCTATGAAAGATATGGACAAAATAAATAGTAGAAAGTGACTATTGAAGTGAGTGGGAACATTGTGATAACTTATTACATTCTTACAGTTACTACAGTATTTCTTATTATTACTACTGGTTAATGACAAGTACAGAGTTATATTTATTCATCCCACAGTGGGGAACCAGTATAGAACAGGAATAAAAAAGGATAAACAAGATAACAATATAAACATCTGAAATATTAAGGATAAGTCCACTCTTTGTGCCTAAAAATCTTACCTGAGGTATAGACTATAAAAACTATTATTTATACACTTAAGTATATAAATACCAAGAGTAAGTTTAGTATGCTGTTAGCAGTAGGTTCAGACTAAAGTGTTTACAGTGATGTTTATGTATCAGCAGCATAGCTCATGGACAGAATAAACAGCAGGTAAAGTGACTGGTCAACTGTCCGTGGAAACTGTTCTCACATCCTTTCATGTTCAGTACCTGAGATTACATACACACAGACATAGTCAGAGGTTTTTCTGAATCAATCAATTCATTTATTACAGATGAACAGAAATGAATCAACAACAATATTAAATCAATAGAAGAACAGACACTCATCTAGAACACAGCTGTGGTCCTCAGGGTCGTCTCACTCCCTGGGCCTCGAACCTAGATTTCTGAGCATTTTATTCTATGTCATCTGGTGTTTCTTCTCCTTTGCCTGGCATATGGCTGGGTCATGTGACTTCTTTAGTTATGATACGTCAAACATTAGTGATTGTCAGGGTCAAACATGAGCTCATCACAGATAAAGACGTACATGTAGGAAAACATTTATTAGTCAAAGCACAGATTTCAAAAGTTACAGTATTTATTTAATTAGAAGATGTTTTACATTTACAAATCACATGATCAGTTTATTAGTTAAAGATGACATTTACTGGTGATTTAAAGTAACTCAAATTATGTTTAGGGTTATTGATTTATTCATTATTATTGATCATTTATGGGTCTATGGTGTCTGTTTATTTGATTAGGTGTGTCTATGGGAGTTGTTTAACGTGTGTGAAGTTTAATTTTTAAAATATAATTATTCTTATTTGTTAATGATTTAGACTTTTGGGTCAAACTGGCATTTTAGTGTAAATCTGAGTGTCCTAGTTATTTATATCTGATTTGTTCCATTTAGATTAAATTGAAATCAGACGTTTTAAAGCAGTTTGTTTTTGTCCTGTGGGGCTTTGAAAAAAGTTGAGCTGACTGAGAATGTTTTTTATTAACAGGATTAATGAGTATAAAAATATACAATTGTAGTATTACACACACAAATAAACCATGAATAATAAACCATTCTAACAAAACAATACTACAGTATTACACAATAGTTACTACAGAGATGAGTGACATGTCTGGAGTCAGCTTTTTTGATGTTTTATGGCAGTTTGCAACTGAGACAAGTGCATTACCGCCACCTACTGGATTCTAGGTGGACCAGAATTTAAGAAGACCAAAGACAAGCAACGTGAAATTAACAGTAAATATACAATGTGTTGACTTGTATATAAACTGTAAGTATATTAAATAAACACATGTGCTTCTTATACACATTTATGTTTTTATTTAGGCTGTTTTATAATTTAGGAATTAGGCTGGGCGATATATCGAGATTCAAGATGTATCGAGTTTTCTATTTTGGCGATATAGAAAACTATTATATTTTATATATATATATATATATATATATATATATATATATATATAAAATAACTTATGTATCAAATGTATATAATATTATGTATCATTATGTATATAATAAAATACTAGTTTTAGGAGTCGCTGCTTTTATTTCTCAGAACAACATGTAAAGCTCAGTTAGATGATTAATAAGTGTCACATATTGATCAGCTGTTTGTTAATAAATGTACCTGGTGTAGCATTTTATATCAGCAAATTTAACTCAGAATAGTTTTTCTGGTCAGACTTTTTTTTAAATAAAATTATCTAGATTTATATCATATTTCACCATTTTGAGAACATATATTGAGATATGAGTTTTGGTCCATATCACCAGCCCTAGTAGGAATGTTCACAGCATTTTAATGTTAATAAAGGTCAACCTACCAGATTATAATCATATCATTGTATTTAGTAAGTGGTTGATAAGTGGGTATTTTAGATTTATTGTACATCTATCTTAAAATATAAGGGATACTGGAGCTTGGTTGGTCAGGTGGGACAGATCGTAGTGGGCACCAGAAAATTTCCCTTATTTTCAAATCCAAAACTTGACAGGTATGATCTAACTATGTCATATGACTTATTAATAAAACACACGCTTATAAGACTCCTTGTTTTCCAACCAAACCACCTCCAACAACGCAGAAGAAGAAAAGGAAACTACTTTAAAAAAAAAATCAGAAGAAGAAGAACAGGAGAAATGGACTCTCGGTACATGCAACTTTATTTGTCTTAACAAAGAGATCAATAAATCTGATCAGTTACGATGCGTCTCTATTGACAGAGATCTTCATTATAACGGTTGTACTAGACGACGGCATCACGTTCACTTGATAAATTGTTGCCTCGTCTTGGCTATAATAATAATAATAATAATAATAAATTTATATTCCATCAAAGACAGAACAGATAAACACATACGACACCAATCCATGTACTGTTTGTTCTTTGGTTATTTATGTATTTATTTATTTATTGTAGGAAGAGGGCCAGAGATAAACACTTATTTCACATGTCTTTAAAACGTTCAAAATAAGGTTAATCTTATTGTGTGTGTAGACCTGAGGGGTGTTCCATAAAGGAGGGTTAACAAACTCTGAGTTTATCCATAAACTCTGGGTCAACATACCATGCGATGGGAAACTCTGTTTATCTGATTCCATTACAGCTGGTATGAAGTGGGTTAATCAACCCTGAGTATGTAAACCTTGGGTTACTTACGTGCATGCACGATAAAAAGCCATCATCAATGGATCGAAGATGACTCGAGCTGCCATGACAACCAAACAGAAGAGAGTGATTTATTCACCGTAATGGGTGAAATAAGCCGGTGTTTGAGGAATATGAGCCTGTTCTAAAGGTGTGTTCAGTCTTTAGTGACTATAGTGGCTTAAATCACATGTAATTAGTCACACTTTTTGGTCCCTTCATCATTTTATTGCTTCAGGGACGTGAAGAGCGGTGAATAATATGAATAAAATGTGTCTGAGGAGACGTGTCAGCAGCATAGGATGTCTGCATAGAGAGTCCTCCTGTTACACTGGATATAAAGTCAGTAAATGCCGCTTGATATCGAATCAATTATATTGATTTTTAATGTAATATTGTCGCCACAGTCATCTCTATGTCCTAAAAAATGTCATAAAAAAACACTGAAGCAGGACATGAACCCACGACCCTTTACTACCAAGAGCAGCGGCACAATTCACTGTGCCATCATAACTTCATAGATGTCTGATCTACAGATTTAACTGTATAACAATATAAAACAACAATTGAGCCTTAAAAGTGGATTTATTTAAATTATCATCTCCTACTTTATATTATCCACAGGTTTGTATTTAGTTTACTTTACTACAGACGTCAGTAGATGTTTTAATGTAGATCAACCTCTCAGTGACTTTCACTAAATGATCTGTATCCACAATGTTAGAAAGAAAACTAGCATTTGCACAAAAACAAAAAAAAGTAAATCAACACAACATTAGTAATGATGTGAACACGTCTGTGGTGTGTGATGTTACTAATGTGTTTCAGAGAAAATTGTTAAGGTTCATTAAAGTGTTCAGAAACGGTGTTCAGGTGGGCGGAGCCAGGTAGAAACCCAGGGTTTCTTTGATAAAACCTGCCAGCGACCAGGGTTAGTTCACGGACAATGTTGCTATGGTAACATACTCAGAGAAGAACATACCTCGCATTTAGGAATGAGATACTCAGAGTTTCCCTAATTTCAGCCTGAACATACTCAGAGTTTGAACATAACCTGCTTTATGGAATAAACCTCAGGTCCAGGACCTGTGGAGGGAAACCAGGTGCAGATTTCAGTTCTGGTTCTGTTCACTCTGACAGAATGTGACGTCCTTAAACTCTCGCTCTATTTTTCGTAAATATCCAAATTCCTCACATCAACAAGATTTCTCCATTAACATTTTGAATTTAAAAAAAAAAGACTATATATGTTTTTTTAAATGAAGTTTGCCTCCAATTGGAGGGTCTATCACTTAGTACCAGTGAGAACTACTGGTTACACAGAGACAGCCAATAGAATGTCCTGGTTTGATTGTAAGGTTTACACTTTAAGATGTAAATTGTTTTCTATATATCTTCTTTTTAATTTCTTTAGAAACTAGAGATCTATTAAACTTCTATTATATTTCACTGGGTTTAGTTTAGTGTAATATTTACAGGTTGTTAAGAGCTAAATAAACCATAGTTTCCCTACATATGTCTTCTTCTTTCTGTAATAGCTGCTGTACTACTGATAAACTTCTCTCTGAAAAAGAAATGTGTATAAAAATACTGTCATTTTTTTATGAATATATCCAAGCCTCTCATTCAGAGAGTGATGGTTTGTTTTTGAAGTAATAATTATGTGTGTGTTCAAGGACCAGGAAGCAGCTCACATCTGGATCTGGACCTGGACCTGGACCCAGCTGTGTGTCCTTTAGAAGTGACCAGTCCATTGACAGACCCATTAGCTTCAAAGGAGGTCCATCTACTGACCCACAGTGAGTCCACATAAAGAAGGTTGCTGGTTGTCTTCCTGATGGTCCAGGGGCCTCATTTATTGATCCGTTCATAGAACTGGTTCTAAATACGTTCAGACCAATGAAATGTAGAATGTGCACCAGTACAAAAAGAATCAGTATTTATGAAGCGTGTGGACAGAGGTCGTACACACAGCAGTGTTGATTAATCCCACCTGTTCTAAAGCTAGCACATGTTCAGGATCATTTGCAATTATTGTTTTTTTTCTCCATATTTCATGACTTTTCCTAATTTGATACAATTGATTAAACATAAGATGATCATGATGATATTTATTCATTGTGATGAACACATATTACACACATTGGTGTAAAACGTGTGTGTGTGTGTGTGACTTTACATCTCCACACCTACAGAGTTCATACATGACATTATAAAGTAATTTCCATCCATCCATCCATTTTCATACCCGCTTATTCCCGTTTAACAGGGTCGCGGGGGTCTGCCGGTGCCAATTTCCGGCTCTCATAGGGCGCTTGGCGGGGGTACACCCTGGACAGGGCGCCAGTCCATCACAGGGCTGTAAAGTAATTTAATTTTTTCATTTTCAATCATGTGAAACCCCTCACACACAAAAAACAACCACAAAAACAATATAACACATTAAATAAAAAAATAAATAAATAAAAACTCTGTTAAAAGAGGAGTGAAACTTTATAGTGAATAACTCCATAGGAATGTGTATGAACTGTGTATGAATGATGGTGGTGGTCAGAGGGGCCGTAGGCACCAAATGGTAGCCACACTTCTGTCAGTCTGCCCCAGGGCACCTGTGGCTACAATGTAGCTTACCACCACTAGTATGACTGGTGTGAAGGAATAATTGTTTCTGTTCACAATTTGAGTTTTTATTATTATTATTATATATTTTACAAAAAAGAAATAGAAATAAGTAAATAAATGTCTATAAGGGGGGAGCAGGGAGGGGGTGGGGTCACCAACATCAGTCACTATGGTTCATTGTGTGAGAGTCATGAATGTTCACTACACATTAGAAAAGATTTAGATGAAAACTATTCCAGATAAATTAATTGTAATATAAAAGTTTGTCCTGATGGTGGCGCTAGAAAACAGGTCAAGGTTTCATTATCAAGGCCTTATTTATGGATTCAACTAATAAACAAAGTGTCTGACACTAAGGCCCTATGCTACTAATCTAGATTATTATAACCTGGATTAATCTGTTAGCTTCAACCAACCAAACATTCCCTGTCAGAGAGAAGCTGTCCTATGAAGGTTGATAACAACACGGTAATTATACCCAAGTGTTTTCAGCCTGGGTACGTGCACGTTCACATGAAAGGGGTGGAGCTAGCAGCGTCTGACCAATCACTACAATGAAGAAAACTGGCAGAGCGTCTTTACAGGAGGAGGAGCTAATGTTCTTACACTTGCTGTATGAAAAGAGCTTCTTTTTATAAATACAATACAATTTGATTGATTGATTGATTGATTGATTAAATAATTATCATGAATTTATATCCATGACGACAGTGAAGAGCAACATTGTTAGTGCTGCACACCAGAAGGCGGAGCTTTTAAACTCCCTCAGATCTGATCCACTTCATAACCTGGTCCGACCAAATTTAAAATGATGAATAATTAAAATCCATAATTCAAACCAAAAACAACACAGTTGTTACAGAAAAGGCAGGAATGAAAGAACCTAGACAGGAAGCTGCTGATACTGTTGTTACGTACAGCACACCTATCCTAGGCTGGCAGTAGGGTAAATTGCCCCTCCCCATCTTCAGATAGCCACTCAGCTGCACTCCGCTCTGCTGTCGGTAGCGCCTCGTCTGTGGGCGCGTGCTCGTCTGGTCAGCGTTTGACAGCCGCAGGCACAGCCGTGCCTTGACTGGCTGGACACTGCTGGATCCTTTTGATTCTAAGGTTATGGTTTGGGTTTAGACCTGACGGGATCAGGAGTATTGTTTTCATGTTTTCTTTGGGTGGGTTTAGACGGGGTCGGTTTTCAGTTCTTAGTTTGGGTGTGGCCCCAGCTCCGCGGGCCCTGTACAGGGTTAACCTGGCACTGCACCTTTTTGTTCTGTTTAGCTGACTCGTCAGGTCCAACTTTCAGTTCTTACTTTGTAAATCGTTACCTTGTCTTTCTTTGTTTTTTTGTTAGTTTTGGGACATGAGATTTAGGGCTTTGTTGATAGCTCCTTTTTCCTCAGGAAACAGTGGAAACCCAGCAATCCTGGCAATGCATAAATAAAAACGTTAAAATTGTATATCCTGGTTTCCCCCTGTCCCTTATAAATATATTAATTCCTTTCAGGTCGTAACACTGTTAATGTGTAAAAGTGTGAGATTATTTATGAATAATAATAATCTTTCTCAACAAGAACTGTTGATTGATTTGTCACATGACTGTTCCAGGGTTTGAGTTTGTTTTATTTAGTTTCACCATCTTATTTATTGGCAGAAATACTTTTAAACACTTGCTGTACATTCAGCTGACATAAAAATTTTGTTTTCAAATATGTAGAATAATTGTGAATTTATCAGTAGTACTTTTAATAATTTAGTAAATTTTTTGCAGGAACCTTTTTTCTCCATCAAATGTATTTAAAATAATCTAAAATTAAAGAGAGAATGTTATTTAACTGTCGAACCTTGTCATAATTTTATTTATTTATATATTTTTTTAAATTTAAAAAAAAATGTTTATGGTCTTGGTCTTGACTCGGTCTCGGCTCCCGGTAGTCTCGGCCTTGGTCCCGGTGCATTCTGGTCTCGGGCAAGTCTTGTCTCAGATAGTGTGGTCTTGAACACAACACTATCGTTCAGCATAAGTTACCATGGTGATTTAGCTCTGTAAAACATTAGCATGCTTCATAGTCCAGCATACACTGATTAAATCCTTGAAGTTAGCGTTAGATAAGAGGTAATCTAGATTAGTAACATACCTCCTAAAACTTGGTCAATGATCAATAAAAAATCATTTTGTGGAGGTAAATATTCCTGGGGTCAGATTGACCCCAAGGGTAAAATGTGTTGGTGATATTTGAGGATAATAGGAGGTTAAGAATGTGTGAACAGACTTTTTCTAGTAGATTTTGACCAAAGCTATAAATGAAATCAAGGATCAACAAACAAACAAACATCCTGAACAAAGACTCACTTATTGATACATGAACAATAATAATGTTTAACATGTGAAATGTGTGACTTTTTAAAGAGAGCTGAGGGTCAAACTTCTCTAAAATCTCTGTGTGATTCTGTTTTGTTTGAATGACAGCAGCATTACATCATCACATGATGATGTCACACTATTTCACTTTAAACACACACATCCATCGGCCTTTTAGCACAACTATTGTGTGTGTTCACTGACGCTTCCTAAACGTGCACAGACCCAGGTGTAGTGCTGCTCCTGGGGGGTCCTCAGGTTGGTTAGGGGGGTCATTAGCCCCAGCTTCAGTACGTAACCGTATCCCTCTATGACCCATAGAGATGTTGTAATAAATCATCAGAGGTTGATCAATCATTTCTAATCATTGTAACACTCACCAATGGAGGCTCAGACAGCAGCTGGATGTGCACTGGGATGGCTTTAGTGCACGTTGTCTGTCGCTCCAACATTTACAATCACAGCATTAGTCAGTCACTATATTTTGGGGGAGGAGCCACAGATCAGCTCCATCTTTAGACGTTCTCCTGCAGAGAGCACAGCTCTCCAAATCCTCCAATAGTTGACGATAAGCCATGTCAGCACATTCTAAGTGTTCTTTTCAGCTGGTCCTGTCAACGCTGTGTTTATAACCTGTTACACCATTTACTCACACCATGTACTATATTATTATATTAATAACTTTTATTAATTAGAGCAAACAGAACACATGAGGTTTGACATTGATGAACACTCATAGACTCTGTGTTCTATCTGTAGTTTCACTGTATGAGGCCATTATTGTAACAAAACTATATGTGTGTGTGTGTAACACAATCTGTGTGTAGAATTAGGATTTATAAACATAATGGTCTGTGTGTAATTCATTCTGTGTGTCTGTAATCACATCTGTATGTGTGTGTCATCAAACCAGGACATTCTGTTGGCTGTCTCTGTAAATAGCCAACTTTTATCTTGTAACTCCTGTAATACCGCTAGAAACCAGCAGTTGTTACTGGTACCAAGTGACTGACCCTCCAATTGGAGGCATATATATATATATATATATATATATATATATATATATATATATATATATATATATATATATATATTTTTTTTTACAACATAACTTAAAAGTGAAATACGTTAAATAACTGTCATACAACTTATTAATAAAACATGCGTTTATAAAACACCGTGTTTGCCATCTAAACCACCTCCAACAACACACAGAAGAGGAAACTACCACTAAAAAAATCAGAAGAAGAAGAACAGAGTAAATGAACACTTGGTACATGCACCAATACAACTTTATTTGTCTTAACAAAAATATCAATAATGCTGATCAGTTATGATGCGTCTCTATAGATATTAGATGATAACAGAGATCTTCATCATAACGGCTGTAGTAGACGACGGCATCACGTTCACTTGATAAATCATTACCTCGGCTCCTTGTGACAGTGAGACATATAATAATAATATTAATAAGTGCCAGTCAGTGTGCTGTTAAACTTCAGAGCTCCAGATATTTGTTGTGAAACTCAGAGCTTTGACATCTTTTATCTTCTCTAATGTGTGTTTACACTCTTTACCATGATACTCAGGTAGTGCTGTCTGTCTCACACTCATATCTTCAGCTCATCATCTCATGACGTGGAGATGGATCAGGACACGGTGAAGGAACAACATGAGATCCAGACTGAAGATCAGAGGTGAGACCACGTCAGAGCTCAGCACTCACACCTCTGTACATCAGTGTTACTGTGTGTGTGTGTGTGTGTGTGTGTGTGTGTGTGTGTGTGTGTGTGTGTGTGTGTGTGTGTGTGTGTGTGTGTGTGTGTGTGTGTGTGTGTGTGTGTGTGTGTGTGTGTGTGTTCAAGGACCAGGAAGGAGCTCACACCTGGACCTGGACCCAGCTGTGTGTCCTTTAGAAGTGACCAGTCCATGCGCCAACCCATTGTCTTCAAAGGAGGTCCATCTACTGACCCACAGTGAGTCCACATAAAGAAAGTTGCTGGTTGTCTTCCTGATGGTCCAGGGGCCTCATTTATTGATCCGTTCATAGAACTGGTTCTAAATACGTTCAGACCAATGAAATGTAGAATGTGCACCAGTACAAAAAGAATCAGTATTTATGAAGCGTGTGGACAGAGGTCGTACACACAGCAGTGTTGATTAATCCCACCTGTTCTAAAGCTAGCACATGTTCAGGATCATTTGCATTTATTGTTTTTTTTTTTCTCCATATTTCATGACTTTTCTTAATTTGATATAATATATTAGACATAAGATGATCATGATGATATTTATTCATTGTGATGAACACATATTACACACATTGGTGTAAAAAGTGTGTGTGTGTGTGACTTTACGTCTCCACACCTACAGAGTTGATACATGACATTATAAAGTAAAACTGATATTTAATTTTTTTATTTTCAAACATGTGAAACCCCTCACACACAAAAAACAACCACAAAAACATAAAAAAACCCATAAACTAAAAAATAAATAAATAAAAACTCATCCACTGTTAAAAGAGGAGTGAAACTTTATAGTGAATAACTCCATAGGAATGTGTATGAACTGTGTATGAATGATGGTGGTGGTCAGAGGGGCCGTAGGCACCAAATGGTAGCTACACTTCTGTCAGTCTGCCCCAGGACACCTGTGGCTACAATGTAGCTTACCACCACTAGTATGACTGGTGTGAAGGAATAATTGTTTCTGTTCATGCTTTGACTCTATTATTATTATCATTATATAAAGAGATAAAAATAAGTAAATATATATGTCTATGAATGTTCACCAGATCCACTAACTGTAAAAGTGAAAGTTTGACCTGATGGTGGCGCTAGAGAACAGGTTAATGTTTATTATCAAGGTTTATTATTTATGGATTCAACAAATAAACAAAGTGTCTGACACTAAGGCCCTATGCTACTAATCTAGATTATTATATCCTGGATTAATCTGTTAGCTTCAACTAACCAAACATTCCCTGTCAGGGAGAAGCTGTCCTACGAAGGTTGATAACAACACGCTAATTATAGCCAAGTGTTTTCAGTCTGGGTACGTGCACGTTCACATGAAAGGGGTGGAGCTAGCAGCGTCTGACCAATCACTACAATGGAGAAAACTGGCAGAGCTTTACAGGAGGAGGAGTTTATGATCTTATACTTGCTGTGTGAAAGGAGCTTCTTTTTATAAATACAATACATTTTGATTGATTGATTGATTGATTGATTGATTGATTGATTGATTAAATAATTATCATGAATTTATATCCATGACGACAGTGAAGAGCAACATTGTCAGTGCTGCACACCAGAAGGCGGAGCTTTTAAACTCCCTCAGATCTGATCCACTTCATAACCTGGTCCGACCAAATTTAAAATGATAAATAATTAAAATCCATAATTCAGACCAAAAACAACAGAGTTGTTACAGAAAAGGCAGGAATGAAAGAACCTAGACAGGAAGCTGCTGATACTGTTGTTACGTACAGCTAGGCTGGCAGTAGGGTAAATTGCCCCTCCCCATCTTCAGATAGCCACTCAGCTGCACTCCGCTCTGCTGTCGGTAGCGCGCCTCGTCTGTGGGCGCGTGCTCGTCTGGTCAGCGTTTGACAGCCGCAGGCACAGCCGTGCCTTGACTGGCTGGACACTGCTGGATCCTTTTGATTCTAAGGTTATGGTTTGGGTTTAGACCTGACGGGATCGGGAGTACTGTTTTCATGTTTTCTTTGGGTGGGTTTAGACGGGGTTGGTTTTCATTTCTTAGTTTGGGTGTGGCCCCAGCTCCGCGGGCCCTGTACAGGGTTAACCTGGAACTGCACCTTTTTGTTCTGTTTAGCTGACTCATCAGGTCCAACTTTCAGTTCTTACTTTGTAAATCGTTACCTTGTCTTTCTTTGTTTTTTTGTTAGTTTTGGGACATGAGATTTAGGGCTTTGTTGATAGCTCCTTTTTCCTCAGGAAACAGTGGAAACCCAGCAATCCTGGCACTGCATAAATAAAAACGTTAAAATTGTATATCCTGGTTTCCCCCTGTCCCTTATAAATATATTAATTCCTTTCGGGTCGTAACACTGTTAATGTGTAAAAGTGTGAGATTATTTATGAATAATAATAATCTTTCTCAACAAGAACTGGTGATTGATTTGTCACATGACTGTTCCAGGGTTTGAGTTTGTTTTATTTAGTTTCACCATCTTATTTCTTGGCAGAAATACTTTTAAACACTTGCTGTACATTCAGCTGACATAAAATTCTTGTTTTCAAATATGTAGAATAATTGTGAATTTATCAGTAGTACTTTTAATAATTTAGTAAATTTTTTGCAGGAACCTTTTTTCTCCATCAAATGTATTTAAAATAATCTAAAATTAAAGAGAGAATGTTATTTAACTGTCGAACCTTGTCATAATTTTATTTATTTATATATTTTTTTAAATTTAAAAAAAAATGTTTATGGTCTTGGTCTTGACTCGGTCTCGGCTCCCGGTAGTCTCGGCCTTGGTCCCGGTGCATTCTGGTCTCGGGCAAGTCTTAATCTCAGATAGTGTGGTCTTGAACACAACACTATCGTTCAGCATAAGTTACCATGGTGATTTAGCTCTGTAAAACATTAGCATGCTTCATAGTCCAGCACACACTGATTAAATCCTTGAAGTTAGCGTTAGATAAGAGGTAATCTAGATTAGTAACATACCTCCTAAAACTTGGTCAATGATCAATAAAAAATCATTTTGTGGAGGTAAATATTCCTGGGGTCAGATTGACCCCAAGGGTAAAATGTGTTGGTGATATTTGAGGATAATAGGAGGTTACGAATGTGTGAACAGACTTTTTCTAGTAGATTCTGACCAAAGCTATAAATGAAATCAAGGATCAACAAACAAACAAACATCCTGAACAAAGACTCACTTATTGATACATGAACAATAATAATGTTTAACATGTGAAATGTGTGACTTTTTAAAGAGAGCTGAGGGTCAAACTTCTCTAAAATCTCTGTGTGATTCTGTGTTGTTTGAATGACAGCAGCATTACATCATCACATGATGTCACACTATTTCACTTTAAACACACACATCCATCGGCCTTTTAGCACAACTATTGTGTGTGTTCACTGACGCTTCCTAAACGTGCACAGACCCAGGTGTAGTGCTGCTCCTGGGGGGTCCTCAGGTTGGTTAGGGGGGTCATTAGCCCCAGCTTCAGTACGTAACCGTATCCCTCTATGACCCATAGAGATGTTGTAATAAATCATCAGAGGTTGATCAATCATTTCTAATCATTGTAACACTCACCAATGGAGGCTCAGACAGCAGCTGGATGTGCACTGGGATGGCTTTAGTGCACATTGTCTGTCGCTCCAACATTTACAATCACAGCATTAGTCAGTCACTATATTTTGGGGGAGGAGCCACAGATCAGCTCCATCTTTAGACGTTCTCCTGCAGAGAGCACGGCTCTCCAAATCCTCCAATAGTTCATGATAAGACATGTCAGCACATTCTAAGTGTTCTTTTCAGCTTGTCCTGTCAACGCTGTGTTTATAACCTGTTACACCATTTACTCACACCATGTACTATATTATTATATTAATAACTTTTATTAATTAGAACAAACAGAACACATGAGGTTTGACATTGATGAACACTCATAGACTGTGTTCTATCTGTAGTTTCACTGTATGGGGCCATTATTGTAACAAAACTATATGTGTGTGTGTGTAACACAATCTGTGTGTAGAATTAGGATTTATAAACATAATGGTCTGTGTGTAATTCATTCTGTGTGTCTGTAATCACATCTGTATGTGTGTGTCATCAAACCAGGACATTCTATTGGCTGTCTCTGTAAATAGCCAACTTTTATCTTGTAACTCCTGTAATACCGCTAGAAACCAGCAGTTGTTACTGGTACCAAGTGACTGACCCTCCAATTGGAGGCATATATATATATATATATATATATATATATATATATATATATATATATATATATTTTTTTTTTACAACATAACTTAAAAGTGAAATACGTTTAATAACTATGTCATACAACTTATTAATAAAACATGCGTTTATAAAACACCGTGTTTGCCATCTAAACCACCTCCAACAACACAGAAGAAGAAGAAGAGGAAACTACCACTAAAAAAATCAGGAGAAGAAGAACAGCGTAAATGAACACTTGGTACATGCACCAATACAACTTTATTTGTCTTAACAAAAAGATCAATAAAGCTGATCAGTTATGATCCGTCTCTATAGATATTAGATGATAACAGAGATCTTCATCATAACGGCTGTAGTTGACGACGGCATCACGTTCACTTGATAAATCATTACCTCGGCTCCTTGTGACAGTGAGACATATAATAATAATAATAATAATAAATATATATTCCATCAAAGACAGAACAGACAAACACATACAACACTAATCTGTGAAGTTTGCCTTTAATTAAAGAGTCAATCACTTAGTACCATTGACAACTACTGGTTTCACAGTGACAGCCCATAGAATGTCCTGGTTTGATTACACACACATACAGAGGGGTATTCCATAAAGCGGGTTATGTTCAAACTCTGAGTATCTCATTCCTAAACGCGAGGTATGTTCTTCTCTGAGTATGTTACCATGGCAACATTGTCCGTGAACTAAACCTGGTCGCTGGCAGGTTTTATCAAAGAAACCCTGTGTTTCTACCTGGCTCCGCCCACCTGAACACCGTTTCTGAACACTTTGATAAACCTTAACACTTTTCTCTGAAACACATTAGTAACATCACACACTACAGACGTGTTCACATCATTACTAATGTTGTGTTGATTTACTTTTTTTTTTTTTTAGTTTTCTTTCTAACATTGTGGATACAGATCATTAAGTGAAAGTCACTGAGAGGTTGATCTACATTAAAACATCTACTGACGTCTGTTGTAAAGTTCACTGAATACAAACCTGTGGATAATATAAACGAGGAGATGATCATTTAAATAAATCCACTTTTAAGGCTCAATTGTTTTGTATTGTTATACAGTTAAATCTATAGTTCACACATCTTTGAAGGTATGATGGCACAGTGAACTGTGATGCTGCACTTGCAAATGATGGGTCGTGGGTTCGCGTCCCGCTTCAGTGTTTTTTTATGACATTTATTAGGACGTTGAGATGACTGTGGCAACAATATTACATAAAAAATCAATATAATTGATGCAATATCAAGCGGCATTTACTGTCTTTATATCCAGTGTAACAGGAGGGCTCTCTATGCAGACATCCTATGCTGCTGACACGTCTCCTCAGACACATTTTATTCATATCATTCACCACTCGTCACGTCACTGAAGCAATAAAGTGATGAAGCGACCAAAAAGCGTGACTAATTATGGGTGATTTAAGCCACTATAGTCACTGAAGACTGAACACACCTTTAGAACAGGATCATATTCCTCAAACACCAGGTTATTTCACCCATTACGGTGAATAAATCACTATTTTCTGGGTGGTTGCCATGGCAGCTTGATTAAATCTCGCGCGTGTGCACTTTAGTAACCCAAGGTTTACATCATAAGTTTCCCATCGCTGGGTATGTTGACCCAGAGTTTATGGATAGACTCAGAGTTTGTTAACACTCCTTTATGGAATACCCCTCAGATGTTAACACACACACACACACACAACTTTGTTTACAAATCCTAATTCTACACACAGATTGAAAGACACACAGATCAAGGTCATTGAATCAGCAGCTACTGTGGCCTTTTTTTTTTTTTTCCCTAATTATTTTTCCAACAGTTGTATACAAATCATTTACATGTATACATTGAATGTAAACTGAGAAGAAAAGAAAAAAGAAAACAAAAACAAAAAAAAATCCTGCACACACGTGGCCTTAAGTACAAAATAAATAACTTGGTCAAATTAAGTATTAGGAGGTCCGTCCAAATTTACATATCATTATAATAATTAATAAAGGGTTGCCAGATTGAGTAAAACATTTGTTCTTTCTGCCTTAAAGGAGACATATCATGGTTTTAAATCCTTTCTTTTTACATATAAATCATACAGTTGTGGTCTATATAAAGTGGAACTGCAATGCTTGGGTCTGAATTCCTAATTATTATAGCTCCACCCCTTTTCTACCCCTTTTCTGATGTCCTTCTGAGAGCAACTCGTTTTGGTACGGCCTCTTTAAATGCAAATGAGACACTTCATACCCCGCCCCCTCTCCAGGTTGCAGAGGTGACAGTCGGTTCAACTCCACCCTGTTCGACCATTTTTGTAGTTTGATAGAAGAGCTATGGCTATGTAGCGGCGCAGAAAAAGTTTATTCACACGTTATTTACACAATGTCAACAACGTTAGACTTGTCCATCCAGCCTTACATGTTTGAGCCAGAGTCTGACCCAGCGGAGCGAGATGAAAATGAAGATGATGAACCTGCAGAACCCTAACAAGTGAGCTAACACAAGCACCGAGCTAATTCTAGCACCAAGCTAACGTCACAAAATGCATTTTAATAGTCTTTTCGGAGAAAAAATGGCAAAATGAAATGACTAATGAAAACTTTAGACTTAAATTAAACCATGTAGGCCATATCATCAAGGATATAAAACGAGCACACAGTGCTAACATATGAAGACGGTGCAACTGCTAATGCTAACAAAACAATGACAGGGACGTCTTATCACACTTTTTAGTGTTATTTACAGCTTACCGAAGTGCTCTGTTCATCGTCTCCAAAGATAGAAAGAATTGAACCCTCAATCAGACAAAGTCTTTCTGTAAATCCTTCTTCATACTGGTGGAGGTTGATGAAGCAGTCATCATTGAAGTGCTTCGCACACACAAAAATGACCTTACCGACAGATGTGGTACATTTCTATAAAAAATAAAACTCAACCAGACACTTTGAAAAGGTTCTGATGCTGGGACACGGTGTAATGAAGCGTGTGGGTTACTACATCCAACAACCAAACATTTTGACTTATCCTCTCGTAACTTCTGCATCCTGGAGCTTGGACTACAAAATAAAAGCGAGAAATAAAAATGGCGGATTGCTCGAAGTGTTGGGCCTGGAGTTGATGTACTAATTTGGCAGTTCCGCTGCAAATACTGTGGCGTCATTGTTCAAAAAACGTCATAGAGAATCGAAAAATTGAAGCATATTGAAAAATATGACCAAATATAAAGATATCTACGGAGCACCTGAACAGATTAATTTGAACTTTTCTGTAATTCTAAACAATCTAAATATACATCAAAATGCATTTAAGGGCTAACAAAGTGGATTTAGCATGATATGTCCCCTTTAAAGAATATTTATTTTTTTCCAATTGTAAATATTGCATTACATCTCTGAGAAGGTGTTGATGAGTAGGAGGGATTGTATTGTTCCAGTTTAGTTAAAATTAGACGTCTGGATAGCAACATCACAAAACATAATACATTACTTTGCCAACTGTTCAAATGTAAATCTGTAGGTACAACACCAAATAATGACATTACTGGTCAGCTGGGAGTTTAACATTGAAAATGACTGACAAAGTCTCAATTATTTCATACCAGTCGAGGGTGATGTATGGACAGTTCCAAAAGAGCTAATTGGAAACAGTATGCTTTTTGACAGATTAATTTTATATCCTGATACTTTACTGAAATCTGATAGCATGGTCATAATTTTTGGTAGAGACAAAGATGGATCTGAAATGTTTAAAAGCAGATCGTCTGCATACAAGGATACTTTATGTTCTGTACCCTCTCTTACAATCCCCTTGTAAACGCCCGCAAAGCGCAGCAAAACAGCAAGAGGTTCTATGACCAACACAAACAACAAGGGAGACAGAGGGCAACCCTGTCGTGTTGAACGGTGGAGACGGACAGAGTAAGAATCCATATTATTTGTGTGAACACACGCTTTAGGCTGAGCGTAAAGTAAATGAATTAAAGAAGTATAGTAGGGGCCAAATCCGAACCTCGGCAGGACCGAGAAGAGAAAATCCACTCAACCCTGTCGCAGGCCTTCTCAGCTTCTAGTGAGAGCAATGTTTCCGTTACTTCCTTACTCGGGTTTTGAGTGTAGATAATATTGAACAGTCGTCTGATGTTATAAAACAAATGCCTGTCTTTAACAAATCCTGTTTGGTCTGGTGACACAAGAGTTGGAAGGACCTTTTCCAAACGCAAGGCTAAGATCTTTGCCAATATTTTGTTCTCTACATTCAAGAGACTTATGGGTCTATATGAACCTGGTTCTAGTGCATCCTTGCCAGATTTATGAATCAAAGAAATGCATGTATCGTATAGTGTAGGAGGTAGAGAACCTGTAGTCAGTGCTTCATTATAAACACTTAAAAGAAGTGGTGAAATTGGTCTATAAAAGTCTTGTATAATTTGACACTGTAACCATCAGGTCCAGGGCATTTAGAGTTTTGCATACACTGTATGGCTTATTTTATTTCTAAGTTTGATATCGGTTGTTCTAATATCATTTTGTTTTCCCAACTTATAGTAGGTATTTGTAGGTTATCAAAAAAATGTTTTATGAAGCATGGATCATTATTAAATTCTGAAGAATACAATTTCATATAGAAGTTCTTGAAAGTATCATTTATTATTTTAGGATTTGTTGTTGTCTGACCAGTATCTATTCGTATCTCTGTTATTAACCTTGATGCTGCTTCTTCTTTAATTTGCTGGGCTAATAGTTTACCTGTTTTTTTCCCCCATATTCATAACTTTTGTACCTTAATTGTGTCAAGGATTTAATGGTTTCTGCTGTATATAGTAAATTGAGTTCAGTTTGCACTGACTGCTTTCTTTTATATAGATCAGGTGTAGGGGAGTTAGCATAAACTTTGTCAATTTCTTTTAGTTCTTGGGTCAATTTCAACTCCTTTTCCCTCCGTTGTTTATTTTTTAAGCTACTCTGGCAAATAATCTGGCCTCTGATATATGCTTTAAATGTTTCCCACAAAGTAGATCTTTTTATATCTGGATCATCATTTGTATGAAAAAATATTTCAATTTGTTTCTGCAACTCTTCAATTATTTTATCATCTGATAGAAGTGCATTATTAAACCTCCATTTTTTGGTTATCGGCCATATTCCATCTCTATTTGGAATGACACCCGACTATGGTCAGATAACACAATTGCTTTGTAATCACAATATTTAATGTTTGTTAAATATGCATAATCGATTAAAAAGAAATCTATTCTAGAAAACGAATGATGAACCAGAGAGAAATAAGATTATTTCCTTGTGTTAGGAGATAGAACTCTCAATAGATCAAATAATTCATAGGTGTTCATGAATCTATGAATATTTTTGGCAGATTTTGATAAGATGATTTGTGATGATTTATCAATTGTTGGGTCTAACACCAGGTTCATATCCCCTCCAATTATTAATTTATGGGAGTCCATATTAGGTAATGCTGTAAAGAAAGAACAAAAAAAAAGTCACGTCATCAACTTTGGGGGTGTATACACTAGCGAGAGTAACTGATTTATTGTGCAATTTTCCTGTAACAATAACATATCTTCCTCGAGGGTCAGATATTACTTTTGATGCTGAAAAAGGAATTGTTTTTTTTAATAATTATAGCTGCGCATCTGTTTTTTACTGGAAACTTAGAATGATACACCTGTCCAATCCATTTAGCTCGCAACCGTTTATGATCCTGATCTTTTAAGTCTGTTTCTTGTAAAACCCGATATCCATGTCTAATGTTTTAAGGTGAGTCAATATATTCTCTCGTTTAACAGGTCCATTGAGTCCTTTACAATTCCAGGAGATAATATTGACCAAATTTTTATGCCCAGATAAATGCAAAATATAATTTTTAGCCATAACTGTTAATTATATACATTAATGTATTTCTAAAAAAAATAATAGTATTAAATAAATAAATGAATAACATTGTGTACAAATATACATGTATATACCTCCATACACACCCATATGCATATAAACATATTTATGTATACTTGTGTGCCAACGTATGCACATACATTCATAGTGAGGAAATTTATAATAAAATAAATAAAAAGTAAAAATATTCACATTCTTTGGGTACCTGGTTCAGTCCGTTACACAGTTCCTGTAGGCCACAGTATTACCACAAGTGTCAAAATTAGTGCTCTTACGTTCAATGCTCCTCCAGTGAAGGTACCTTGTTGTTGTCAATAAACCGCTCCACTTCCCATGGGTCGGTGAATGTGTTTTTGGAGCCGTCGACTGCAATCTCCAATTTGACAGGAAAAAACATTCTGTATTGGATTCCAGCGTCGCAGAGTTTAGTTTTCACTTGATTGAAGACTGCTCGTTGTTATACTACCTCTGGGCTCATATCTGGGAAGATGTGTATCTGTGCTCCTTCAAAGAACAGCTTGCCTTTGGTCCGAGACAGCAACATGATCTTTTCTTTATCCGAATAGTAGTGGAGGTTAGCGATCATAGGTCGGGGTTGTTCACCACTACGTGGTTTTGGGGCAAGGCTCCTGTGGGCGCGATCAACCAGGATGGGACCGTCATAGTTTTCTTCACCAAGCACTGTGGACAGAAACTTAGTCACAAACGTGGTTGGCTTATTCTTTTCAGATCCTTCTGGAATGTTTAATATCCTGAAGTTTCTTATGATCAGCAGATATTGGTAGGAGTTCTCCAAAGTCGTAAGTCTATCAGAAGCGTCACTGAAGGACTGCTCCATGCTCGTCTGTGTGTCAGCCGCTTCCGCCTGCATTGAAGATAGTCTCTCAACTTTTTCCGTTAGCTCGTCACGGATAGTTTTCATCTCTGCTTTGGTTGTCTCCTGTAAGGATGACATCTCAACGCGTATTTCTTGGCCGAGACCCTCCATCTCTGTTTTAAGAAATGATCGCATGGTGTCTGTACGAGTTGAATTCTGATCTCAACTCGGCACGCAAAATGCCAAGTGATATTGGGCTTTATTCTGTTATCCCCGTAGCGCCGCTAGCTTTAGCACCTTCACTTTTTTCTGCGGTGGCGGCGTGAAATTCAACCTACAGAATTGTCTGCGTGTATTGCCTGCCCCTCCTTTGAGACATTCTGATCTCACGGATGTTGTGGCTCGATTTATTTGAAGTTGGCTGGTCCGGAAAGTAAACTTTTAATCAATTTTACACGGAGCTGGTCCCTTACTCTGCTTACGCCATGAGACCGGAAGTGGAAGCTCTGTGGCCTTTTTAATGTGTGAATGTTATTAATGAAACACATTATAGTGATGATTTATTCAATTTAAATTGTATTTTTAAGGAACCTGTTTACACTTATTGTTATGAGTACTGTTCCTTCTACTTTAGTAATTCATATTCAACATTATGAAGTAACAGTACTTTTACTCTACCCACCACTGGTTGGTGTTTCATTGTTTTCATTGCTTGATTGGTAATGCAGCACACCTGAGTGGAAACCGGAGGGAGTCTGATCACTCACAGCACGCACACATACACACACACACACACACACACACACAGACCTCATTGGGAGGTGGAGACACATGATTAACTACACATTTTTCTCTTTATTATACAAATATTGCTTTTTTTGCTTGCTTTTATCGATAGATAATCTGATATTATGTATTGAGGTTATTATATTAAGAACTTTGGGTGGATCTGATGAAGGAACGTAGACAGGTAAAATTTTTGGGTGTGTCTTGTCTTAACCAAGTAGCGGTGCGTATCATAAAGCCTGTCATTGTTTCATGTTCAAATGACAAATATAGTATAGTATGACTTTGTATTACAGCACAATTTACAACTACTCAATAATTAACTGATTTTATTTACAGTATTAGGTTCAGGCATGATAGTAGGACAAAGAGCAAAACACACACACACACACACACACACACACACACACACACACACACACACACAAATCATCTTTTATCATATTGCAAATACATTCTAAACCCTATGATTAGCAACTTTAACCTTACACTTAACAGCATTGATAAGGAAAGAGCCTGTAGATACATTTCACAACAAACTTACAACTACAGAGTCCAGACTGGTAAAATGTACAGATGATATATCAGATTGGACCAAAAACTGAACAGAAAAAAAAAACACAGCACAAGTATATCAATGGTCTTTTTTTTTAAATGTGTTTTAAGAAGCAGTAAGACAGTAACTAATGCCACTCATTACCGATAGTCACTAGTCACAAATATGCACATTTATTGGTATTCTGTGATCTTGCTATTCCACTGTTGTCATTACTATCTCCGCCACAGTATTAGTTTGTGTATGTGTATGGTGTTTTTATTTTTATCTATTATTTTTCTGTATATTTATATATCTATATATTTATTTATTTATTTTTTTTAATTTTAGTTTTTGTTTTAAATATTTGCCCTATTTAGTTAGGTGCGTAAAGTCAGGGTGAAAAGTGGCCCATTGAGAGTAGTAAGCACCCTCAATCAAAAACCCTCTACCCAGCTGCCCTATCTGGTGGAGTGAGTGGTGAGCATGTCTCAGCACTTTTGATGGACTATGTTATTTGACGTGGTGTTGATGTAAATCTCAGCAAACAGTGGAAGGTGAAAGAGAAAAGGCTTTGTAGGAATGGTCTCCAGTGTGTAGGTGAGTCTTAGACAGTGTGTGATCTTCAGATTGGTGAGGGATTGAAGACAAATAAAGCCTCAGTCCAACAGACTTGTTCTCCTGTTCAGTGGAAACATGCTGAGATGTTCCACACGTGAGCTGAGCTCCAAAGGCTGCTCCACACTCACTGCACTGTGGCTCTGCAGGACATCACCCACTGTTACTGATGTTCACATGATGTTAGCAGAGCTTCCTGTGCTTTCCTCCAGCTGCTCCTCAGCATGTCTGAGTGTCTGTGTCTTCTCCACAGCAGCTTGGAGGGTGTGGATGGTTCCTCTGGAGCTGAGCCTGACTCCATCTTTATGGTGTGTACATCTACAAAGACACTAAACCTGTGTCAGCCTGTGATCAAACCACTGCACACACACACACACACACACACACACACACACACACACACACACACACACACACACACACACACACACACACACACACACAGATGATTGGAGCAGGCCTTCACTCATCACCTTTAATGTGTTTGTGTTCCAGCTGCTGGAGGACAACATCATCAGCTTTGTTAAGGCTGAACTCAAACACATGCAGAAGATTGTGGATGGAGATGATCCAGAGTGCTCAGAGAGTCAGATGGAGGGTGAGGATGAGGAGCAGAGGAGGAGCAGGGAGGCCTTTCTGAACATCACACTGTATTTCCTGAAGAGGATGAAGCAGGAGGAGCTGGCTGAGCGTCTGCAGAGCAGTAAGAGCATATGAACATCTTCACTGTGAGGAACATCACATGAAGGACACAAAGCTGGCTTTTCTTTTTCAATCAGTCACATTTAATCTGAGGAACCATCCAGACTGAGAACATCACACGCTTTGATCTCAAATGTTCAAACCTGCTCTGACTTCTCCACTCTAACATTAAGTTTGTTTTCATTCAGGAACAAAGGCTCATCGATACCAACGTGAGCTAAAGTCCAAGCTGAAGAAGAAATTCCAGTGTGTGTCTGAGGGCTTGGCTAAAGCAGGAAGTCCAACCCTCCTGAAGGAGATCTTCACAGAGCTCTACATCACAGAGGGAGGGGGAGGAGAGGTCAACCAGGAACACGAGGTCATACAGATAGAAACAGCATCCAGGAGATCAGACACAGCAGAAAGAGCCATCACACTAGAAGAGCTCTTTAAAGCCCCTCCTGGAAGACCTCGACCAATCAGGACAGTGATGACAAAGGGCGTGGCTGGCATTGGGAAAACACTCTTAACACACAAGTTCACTGTGGACTGGGCTGAAGATAAAGCCCAGCAGGAGGTCCACTACACATTCCCACTGACCTTCAGAGAGCTGAACGTGCTGAGGGGGAGGAGCTTCAGCTTGGTGGGACTTGTTGATCACTTCTTCTCTGGAAGCAAAGAAGCAGGAATCTGCAGCTTCCAGGACTTCCTGGTTTTGTTTATCTTAGATGGTCTGGATGAGTGTCGGGTCCCTCTGGACTTCCTCAGCACTCAGACCCTGACTGATGTCTCAGAGTCCACCTCAGTGGAGGTTCTGCTGGTAAACCTCATCAGAGGAGATCTGCTTCCATCAGCCCGCCTCTGGATAACCACACGGCCTGCAGCAGCCAATCAGATCCTTCCTGAGTGTGTGGACATGGTGACAGAGGTCAGAGGGTTCACTGACCTTCAGAAGGAGGAGTACTTCAGGAGGAGGTCCACAGATAAGAAGCAGGTCAGCAGGATCATGTCCCACATCAGGACATGCCGTAGCCTCCACATCATGTGCCACATCCCACTCTTCTGCTGGATCACTGCTACAGTTCTGGAGGACATGTTGGAGAGAATAGAGGAGGGAGAGCTGCCCAGGACTCTGACTCAGATCTACAGCCACTATGTGGTCCTTCAGAACAAAGTCAAGACAGTGAAGTTTGATGGAGGAACTGCCACAGATCAACACTGGAGTCCACAGAGCAGGAAGATGATGGAGTCTCTGGGAAAACTGGCTTTTGAGCAGCTGCAGAAAGGAAAGCTGATCTTCTATGAGAGTGACCTGACAGAGTGTGGCATGGACCTCAGAACAGCCTCAGTGTGCTCAGGAGTGTTCACACAGGTCTTCATAGAGGAGAGCAGCCTGTACCAGGACAAGGTGTTTACCTTCATCCACCTGAGCCTTCAGGAGTTTCTGGCTGCTCTTCATGTCCATCAGACCTTCATCAGCTCTAAAATCAATCTTCTAGAGAAGTCATTGATGTTTAAATTCAAACAAACTCTTAAGCTTCTCCATAGTGGAGGTCAGCCTGACTTTAACCTTCTCCATCAGAGCGCTGTGGACGAGGCCTTATGGAGTCCAAACGGACACTTGGACTTGTTCCTCCGCTTCCTGCTGGGTCTTTCACTGCCGACCAATCAGAGGCTCCTACAAGGCCTGCTGACACAGACAGGAAGTGACTCACAGACCAATCAGAGAACAATTGAATACATCAAGGAGAAGCTGAGTAAGAGTTTGTCCACAGAGAGAAGCATCAACCTGTTCCACTGTCTGAATGAAATGAATGATCGCTCTCTGCTGGAGCAGATCCAACAGTCCATGAGATCAGGAAGTCTCTCCCCAGAGAAACTGTCTCCTGCTCAGTGGTCAGCTCTGGTCTTTATCTTACTGTCATCACAAGAACATCTGGATGTCTTTGACCTGAAGAGATTCTGTCCTTCAGAGGAAGCTTTTCTGAATCTGCTCCCAGTGATTAAAGCCTCCAAGAAAGTTAAGTATGTGACTTTAGAAGAACATGTCTTTCATTATGTCACAGACAAACATCTGTAAGGTTTCACTGATTCTTCATTAGGTTGAGTTTCTGTGGTCTCTCAAAAAGAAGCTGTGCAGCTCTGTCTTCAGTCCTCAGCTCTCAGTCCTCCAGTGTGAAACATCTGGACCTGAGTAACAATGATCTGCAGGATTCAGGAGTGAAGCTGCTGTGTGAAGGACTGAAGAGTCCTCACTGTAAACTGGACTATCTCAGGTCAGTGGATCACATGTTCCATCAACATCGTCCTGTTCCTCGTCTCCTCACTTGTTTCCTGAGTTATGGATGTTTTTCTGATTCCAGTCTGTCAGGTTGTGTCATCACAGAGGTGGGCGGGGCTTCTCTGGCAGCAGCTTTGAGCTCCAACTCCTCCAGTGTGAGAGAGCTGGACCTGAGCTACAACCATCCAGGAGACTCAGCAGTGAAGCTGCTCTCTCAGAGACTGAACACTCTGAGGTGAGACACATCACAGCAGCTCATCACATGTTCACATCAATCCCCATCACATGTGTGACAGAGAGCTGTATCAGAGGAATGTGATGAAGGTGTGAGAGGTGGGACACTAAAGGAGGAGGACTGGGACAGGTTAGAGGGATGAAGGACAGAGATAAGAAGGTAGTGAGGAGTGAGGAGAGGCTGATGAAGAACTATGAGGAGCTGATGAAGGAATGAGAGAGATCAGAGGAGGTGGACCTAATCAGTGAGGATTGTGTTCATATAAGAATATAAATATATCTTATGAAATTATTTTTTAATTATTACTCTGACACAAGTTATCAAGTCAAAAAATTAGAGATGAACTGAAATGTAAATGACTCGTCCAAAACCAAAATAAACATTTCCAGCTCTGAATATTACTAACCACTAAAAGTAAAACATTGCAATTGTATAAATTATTACCAATGTTTCAAATAATCAATCAATTAAAGGTTAGTTAGGGGAAATTAAGATCTTTTGTGCTCTGAAAAAGGAACAAAGAATATCCATCATGTGTAGCAGCTGTAAACCTGTAAAAACTTTGACCAATGAAAAAGTAAGTTTTTTTTTATTTATAAACCAATCACGTATCTCTGTCTCCCTGCTCGT
>NW_021145003.1:0-58298 GCF_900634775.1 Gouania willdenowi | reverse complement strand
CAACTTCTTAAGTTGCATTCACTTTCCCCAGGAGAGTGTGGGAAAATAGAGTTTCTATAGGAAACCCTAACATATGATCCCTGATATCCAGGTTAGAAGAGTGCTTAGATTGATCAGAAAGAGCTGAACTAGTTTGATCTAAAACACTTCTTTATCAAAGTCTCCTCTTTACAGTAAAATATATTCAACCATTAGCAGGAGGCAGAAAATCCCAGGTTGAGTGAAGGCAGCACAGGTGCAGGTGGTTAATTGTTCACCCTCTCCTCTCTGTGTGACCTGACTCACTTTGACTTTCACACGTCATTGAACACTAACTAAACCAGATACACAGACTCATTGTGACCCTGTATTGACTGTGTTTGGGGCCAATCAGCATCACTTCTAGATTGTGGATATCCATCAGATGGTACTATTGATATGTTCAACAGTGATAAACAGTGAACGAAAGCTGCTTAAACTGTTTACTGTTATTAATAATTCAACTCACTTCCCTTATTAATAGATTTTATGAACTCACCTGTTCACTGGTGTTGTGGATTATCCTGCAGCTGCTCCCAGGGTTTTCTCCAGTGCTGTTGAGCGTAGGGGACCCCAATGTTGTAGTGATGGGAGCCCCCTACGCTCCGTTTTCAGCAACGTAGGGAGATTTTCTGTTGTTTTTTTTTTCATTTTTAATCAATGACTATTGTAATATGGTTGCACACTTGGACACAAAGGGACTTCCAGATGTTCACGGGTTTTTTAATCCGAATAATCCAGAAAGACATACATCAGCCTCACCGTCTATTTAATACAGGCGATCTGGTCAGATGCTCCAGTCTTTACCTGAGGACCCCTGCAGCCCTTTAGCTGCCCCTGATGCTGCCTGTGTGTATGTAATAACTGTCCATGTATATAAGCTCTGAGGAGAGCAGACAGTCTGTTCTCCTCAGAGTTTACAGACTGGAGAACACCACCATGTAGTAGTTTTTATATTAAATCCTACAGGTCTCATGATTCTTAGCTCTTCTCTGTAGTCCTTGTTCTCCTGGGACGTGTTTTAAAAAAAGGTGTTTCTTCTACTGTCGTAGCTGGTCTGTCAGTCCTCTCCTCTCATGATGAAGACCAGGGGTGGAGCAGCCATTTATAAAGTTTATTAAATTCATTTACTAAAACCATGATAAAGCTGTTATTAAGTCAGTGATTATCAACATGTGGCTCTTTAGAATAGAATAGAATAGTCTTTTATTGTCACGGTACTTGGTGGTACAGTGAAATTTGAGAGATGCTCGCATAGAGCTACAGTACACCACAAAGCATAGAATTAAAAGACAGGAGCGAAAACAACAACAAGGCATTGAATATGTACAAAGATGATAAAAAACGAACGTACGGCATAAAAATTTTAAAACGAGAACATCGGTGAGTACTTTACAGAATAAGTTACAGTTTAAAGTGCTGTAGTGTTTAGTGCTAAAGCGTGTGTGTATGTGTGTGTGTGTGGGGGGGGGTTAGGGGAGATTGTTCCTGAAAGAGTGTGTGTGTGTGTATCCATGGGTGTTTGCAGTCCGTATGGCCCAGGGGAAGAAGCTGTTTGTCAGTCTGCATGTGTGGGATTTTGTTGACCTGTAGCGTCTTCAGAGGGCAGCAGGTCGAACAGGGGGTGAGCAGGGTGTAAGGGGTCTCCTGTGATGGCCTTGGTTCTCCTGAGGCAGCAGGATGTGGCGATGTTTTCTAGGCTGGGCAGAGGGCAGCCGATGATTTTTTGGGCAGTATTTATGACCCTATGCACCGCCTTCCTGTCCTTGACTGTTGAGCCTGCGTACCACACACCCAGACAGTATGTCAGCACGCTCTCCACAGAGGAGTGATAAAAGGCCAAAAGCAGCTTCGTGTCCAGATGGTTCTTCCTGAGGACACGCAGGAAGTGTAGCCGCTGCTGAACCTTCTTGACTATGGCCCTGATGTTGTGAGTCCAGGAGTGGTCAGCAGAGATGTGGGTGCCCAGAAACCTGAAGGTGGTGACAGTCTCCACCTGTTCTCCATTTATGAGGAGGGGGGTGTGGTCCTGTCTGATCTTCCTGAAGTCCATGATCAGTTCTTTTGTTTTCTGGATATTCAGGGTCAGGTTTATGTCTTCATTTTAATTATTATTTCCCCAGAAAACCTTAAAAAGGGAAACTTTTTAAACCCTTTTTTTAATCCTTTGTGGAACTCTCTGCCCACTGATTTAAAACTGCAGACTGACATGAACAGGTTTTACAGAGGTCTGAAACAATGGCTGAAGTCAAGTCAAAGCTGCTCACATGGTAACGCTTTATGAAATGTATCCTGATGTGTATTGTTTACCTTTTAAATAGTGTAATGTGTATTGTATTGCATTGTGTATTGTGAAATGTGTTGCCTCCTATGGACAGGTGTTGCAAATTAGCAGTTTTGCTATAACACTGAAAACGATGTATCTGGTTTGTCCAATGCAGTTGTTATGTCCATATCAAATAAACGAATAAATAAAAAATCCTTTTCTTTGGCTGTTTTACAACTTCCTTTGTCCCATTTTTGTCACTTTTCCAAAAAAAAAAATTAACACTTTTTCTTGTTTTTTCAGATTTTTGCTCCTTTTGCCAAAAAATATCTCTTTTTGACACTTTTATTCAATTTTTGTCTATTTTTTAACCATTGTTAAGCACTTTTCATCCAAATATTCAACCTTTGGCAAAATAAATAGCACTTGTTTACTTTTTTCCTACATTTTGCCTCTTTTTGTTCCACATTTTGCTCATTTAAGCTACCTGTAACCATTTCATACCACCTGTTTTCCCTCTTTTTTTGTCATTTTTTGCCACTCTTGACGGTTTTTGGTCCATTATTTAGTCACTTTTCACAATTTTCTTGCCACTATTTTGCCACTTTTGGACCATTTTTAACCACTGTTATTCTATTTTCATCACTTTACTCATCACTGTTAACTCTTTGTTTACCTTAGTCAAATGGCTGGCTGTGATTGGCTGATCACCATTCAATCAATCTAACTGGATCAATACATTCTCAACAATCAATTCCTCTGTAAAAAGTGAGGGACATGATTTTTAGTTTTAATTAAAGTGGATGATGTAAAAAAGACAATTATTCTGAAATGATTCTGAAATGTGTCGGTTTCTGAACCATTTTATTGTTGATGTAACAAAGATCTTAGAACTCTCACATTAACAAATAAATGACTTTGAACACTGTGCTTTCCTTTTGTTGTCATATTGGAATAGTTTTTGTAACGTTACACAACAGATGGATTCACTCAGAAAACAATATACAGATATATATATATATATATTTATACAGTATATATATAATCTGCTGTGCTAAAAATATTGACCCCCAAAATATAACCTTTTTGTTTTAGTATTTATTACTAACACACAACTACAGAGATTACACTAAACTAGAAAAATAACTTTTTTTTTAAAGAAATAAGTGAAATATCTTTTAAAATATAGCTTGTTTAAACAGATTGAAATATATATTGTTTAGTGCATGTCTAATAGTTTTTTTCTTACTTTATTAATATAGTTTAAGTGAAGGCACAACACGAAAAAAAAACTTTATTCACATTGTTCCATTATTACAAGGTTTCAAACAGTTTTAAATTAAACTTTAGCCTCGAGGTGTGGAAATATATTCAAATGTGAATGACTATAAATAATAATAATAATAATAATAATAATAATAATAATAATAATAATAATAATAATAATAATAATAATAATGGTAAAAAATAAATACTTCAGGGTTTTAAAAAGTAAAAAGCCTAATTCAACATCTCATTCTTTTTAAAAAAAACGTCACTTCCGGTACGTTTTTAGTGTGCTAGCACCATAGCAACAGCATAAAGCATGATTATTGTTTCCGAAACAAACAAATAGATCCTATACATAATGAATAGATACTATATAAGTTAAGGATACATTTCTCACTAGTATCCTTTACTATTTCTCACAAAGAGAGGAAGACAGACAAGGGAGACGAACAAACATGAATGAGATGAACTGTGTGGAACATGTTGTGAGTGTGTGTAAGTGTGTAGTTATGGAAGTATGTATGTGATCTATTGTGGATGAAGTTGCTGATGAAAGTTCATTCATGTACCTTGAAGATGATGTCAGGGTTGGACCTGGAGGTGCTGTTTGAAGACGTGCCACCGTTGAGTTCTGTTGTGTTTCAACAGAGTATAGCCCCTTCAGCCGTTCCAGGCGGTTCTGACCTTCACAGCTGGGTTAGAGAATGGCTCGTGGCTTACCCCAATGGGTCGTGGGCCGGGCTTCTTTCGGCTGTTACGCACGTCACTAGATGCTGGATTCGTCCGAACCAAGCAGTTGTTGATTCCAAAAATCTAACTGTTTCAACTAAAAATAAAATGAAATAAATGAAAAGGTGGGGAAGGGAAACGCGTTGAGCATGAAACGCCAGCGTCCCAAAACTGAAGTTAGGAGCGGCTTTCTTCCTTTTAAAAGCTTATCTTTGGGACTTGCCTCCCAAGAAGGAAACTTTGTTGATTGGTTTAAAGTTGCCAGCATCTCAGTTGGCTGCCCTTGGCTGTGTCTGGGGTGTGTGTTTATGTGAGACAAAGACAAACAGGATGGATGATTCCTAGATTTACACATAAACCATAATAATGAGTTCAGCATATTCAAATAACCTTTTCAACATCATATCTTGAAATATCATGTATTACGAAAGAGTTTGATACCAAACACGACTGGAAAATAGCCTAGGATCACTTTAGGAACCGGTTAATGAATTTCACTTGTAATTACTCATAAACATAAATGTCAAAAATCATGTTATGCCTCTTCTTTACTATATGGTTGCAGTAGATACCTCAAACTTTCTTTGTTCTCCCTTCTTCACTGGGACACATCTCAGAGAAGAGGCCTGGAAAGTGTCGTTCTGTGATCTTACTGCATCCCAAAGTTATCTGTTTGTAAAGGAGGGAGAAGACGGATGTTCTTCCCCCGTGTGGAGTCGTAAAAAGAGTTCGTATATTTCACGGCCATCCGTATTTCGTTTACAAATAAAACACTCTCTCTCTCTCACTTGTGTCAATGCGGGACAACGTCTCAATTTGCGGGACGTGTGAAAAGCACTAAAAATGCGGGACTGTCCCGCGCAAAGCGGGACATCTGGTCACCCTACACACAGTTTGCTATCACACAACCACAAGAGGAGAGTGGAAAAAAGAGGAAAATATGTACTTACCAAAGTGAACTCAACACAAGTACTCCCACAACGCCGACGATAACTTCAAAATGCGCGCCGCTCACCACTCTCTGAGCATCCAAGATGGCCGTTTGCGTGTACGGGAATGTTCTGGAAAGCGCGAAGTTGACGAGGCAGATCTGCGCATGTCTGAAAGAACCCGCAAAGGACACTGGGTACAATTAATTTTTTTTTCTAATTTGACTTAACTAGGATACATTAAGTTAAGCATGTTCTTAAACTCCAAATTACTGCTTACTTATTTAAAAATAGTGTTCATAACAAGTTGATGAAAACTGAGTTTGGTTCACTTATCATATTTAATTAATTTGAATGTTAGCATTTACAGTGTATGCACCTCAAAGTTGCGGAGGCAGTTATTGTGTAAACAGTTTGTGATAAAGAAACAGGCTCCTTGGTTAATTCCTGCTAGGAAGAGGGTCTTTAGGCTTGATGTCGTTTGGTTCCCTACACCCACATACAACACTTGAAAATAAAATGTACCACAATTATACTCAACATATTTTAATTATTTTTTTAATTCAACTTTTATTTCATCACAATCCAAACACCAAATGTGAAACTTCTTTAATAAAATGTTTCCTCCCACTGTTGAGAAACATACATGTTAGGTTGGATGGAGTGCGTAACCAACCTGGAGATGTGAATGGTTGCAGAGAACCATTGAATCTATTGTTGGTGAGACTTCATCATGACACTGATCATTCACTTTGATTGACAGGACAGATGATCAGAGGTGCTGAGTTTTTACCACCATGGTTTAAACCAGGACTAAAGTATGGGTGTAGTTTATGAGTGAAGCAGCAGTGAGTGAAGGAGTAGATCAGAGCTGCAGCATCTACATCATAAAAGGAGACCACACCCTCCTCATAGTCCACAAACACACCCACCTTCTCAGGAACACACTTCAGATGAAGAATAACTGAAGGACCTCCACATGCTTTATACACATTTCCATCTCTGAGTGCCACAGTCCATAAGCCATTCTTAGGAGTCGCAGCAATATATCCCTTCCTGTTGATGGATTCTTTAACCACTCCTAAATACCAGTCAGTTTTTCCTTTAACCTGAACCTCAAAGTAAAATCTACCTGAACTGAAATTCTGCTTCCCTAAAACATTAATATATTTAGAAAATCTCTTTGGATTATCTGGAAGGTTCTTCTTCACATCACTGTCATAAACTAGTTTTCCATCATCAGACAGGACAAGGTAAGGATTAGCTGTAAGAGGATCAAGAGTCACATCTACTGCAAACTGCTGCAGCCTCTTCATCTCAAACATCTTTATCATCATCATCTCGTCACTGAGTGTGTCTTCCAGCTGAGCCACAGCTCTCAGCACAGTTCCTTCATATGATGATGGATGGACCATGACCTCTGTCCAGTCCTTGGTGGCTGGAGGAGCTTTCAGGGAGCAGAAGTGTTGGAGGAGGTGGTCTTCAGAGTGGGAGAGCTGCTCCACCTCAGAGCTTCTCTTCATCAGCTCAGAGATTTCCTCCTCCAGCTCCTTGATCAAACCTTCAGCCTCTCTCTCTTCTACTTCCTGTTGCTCCTCCATTGTCTTCATCAGCTCCTTCAGGCCTCTCTGAACAAGCTCCATCAAAGCAGTGAACACCTCCACACCTTCAGCTTTCGCTCTGTCTGCTACTTTTTTCTTGATCCTCACTGACTTTCGGATCTCCTCCAGCTTCTCTCGTCTCTTTTGGATCATCTGCTGAAGATGCACTTTCTTTTCTTCAAACAGATCTTCTCCCAGAGGGACTAACTGGTGACTCCTGTGCTCCAAAACAGAACACATCAAGCAGACACGTGTCTGATCGCTCAGACAGAACAGCTCCAGAGGTTTGCTGTGCTTTGGACACATCCTGGATTCCAGGTTCTCCACAGGCTCCACCAGCTGATGTCTTCTCAGGCCTGATGTTGTCAGATGAGGCTCCAGGTGAGTCTCACAGTAGGAGACCCCACAGTCCAGGCAGGACTTCAGGGCCTTCACTTTGGTTCCAGTGCAGACATCACAGGGAACTTCTCCTGGTGCTGCTGCTTTCTTCTCAGATTCACGTCTGAACTGAGAAACCATCTCACGCATCATAATATTGACCTTCAGCTGAGGTTTAGTGCTGAACACCTGATTACACACGGGACACCTGCTGGTGGTACTGGTGTCCCAGTATGTGCTGATGCATGTTTTGCAGAAGTTGTGTCCACATGGTGTGGTGACTGGATCAGTGAGCACCTCCAGACAGATGGAGCACAGGAAGTGATGTTCAGACGTCCCACTGCAGGCAAGAGACATGTCCACAAACTGAGGGACAGAGACAAGCAGCACATTAACAGGACACTCTCATTGTTGTGGAACGTTCCTTTACTAATGTTTCTGAGTCCATCTCACTGAGATCACCTCTAGTATTTAGCATTGATTCAGTCATCCTGTAGTAATGTGGACAGTCGGCTGTGCCTCAGCAGCTGAATGTAAAAGTGCAATAGTTTTAATGTTTAAGATTCAAATTAGTTTTCAGGTTCTCTCATATTAACACTGGAATTTTTCTAAATTATAGGTTAGATTTTTTGCGTACTTTATTTTAATGTACAATCTTGTTATCTTTAAAATAACTAATATATTGTGTAATAACAGACTGAAGTTTAACACAGCACAAACCTTTAAAGTCTGCATGGACCACACACTACATTTAACAGTGATTTTGTTTGGGAAAACAAATTAAACTAATTATCTGCCTCAAATGTAACTTATAAATACACGTCATTTCTGTGCAACTTGTGACTGAAATTCACAAATTGTGATTAATCGTGATTATTTAGTCAGATTTGCAATTGATTGGTTATTTTTTAATCCATTCACGGCTAATTTATATTAAAAAAAATACGTTCCCCATGAGCAGTAGAGACCTTTCTTAGACTATATCACACATCACATGACTTTTAGTAGTGGGTGGTAGATGATGGAAACCAATGGCAAACTTTTTTTCAAAATGAACATTACATTTATATCAAACCTCATTTGGACTTAATAAAATGAAAGTTAAAGATATGGAAAACATCACGTCACCAATTCTAAACTTTAGTTCAAGTTATCTTCAATGTTCCTCAAATAAAGATATCTATGTAGTTGTAGATATCTGAGAAGATGTTTGGACTTGGCAGAAGTAGAAAGTTATGTTATTCTGTTTGTTTTATTCATTTTTATATTAACTCGTCACATTTCCTGAGATGCAATTGCCGTTTGCTAAAAAGCAAATGTTGATTATCTAAAAAAGGAAACAAATGGTTCATTCATTCCTACATCAAATATGTTTGTTAAGAATTCTTCAAGTTGTAGACTAATGTGTACTGATGCTTTTATTTTGAAATGTGCGCTCTTATTTTGAAAGGTGTCTATGTTGTGTTTCCCCTTTTCTCACTACGTTGGACTGTGGAAATGTTTGCAGTGGTGCAGCAGTCACTGATGATGTAAGTTATGTTCATAGTGATGGGAAATGAATATATACATGTTACTTACCTTTTCTGATAGTGTTGTTTAGTTCCTGGTGTGTATTTTGCATTCTTCAAAATGTGAGTTTTCACTCTTCAGCAGGATTGTGATTTAGCATTGTTTAAGCTAACAGAGTTGGTTGGTAAATGTGTTAGCCTCAGATTGTTTCCAGCTTCCATTTATATGCTGTGTGGTTTCATTATATATTATGAGGTTAATATTGTTAAATGTAATCTCTACTTATTGTGAGTGTTTATTTACAGCATTTTGATTTATTGTAGTTCATAATGTAGTACACAATGTTAATTTAGTCTTTTATTTCTTGTTGTACATTTCTAGAAACTGCTACTCTGTACCAGATGCATCGCTGTGCACATACAGTTCCTCAGTAAACAGTCAATATTCATCTGATGTCTCGTGTGCTCTCTGACCGGAGCCCTGCAGTGGTCAGTTAGGCTAAAATCAGCAATCAGAGGTATCAATCCTCAACAAAGGTCCTTCGAGCCGGATAATTGACTACCGCAGAATATGTCATCAGAAGACGATACAATGTCCATCCCTCATATGGAGGTACGAGAGCGACAAGTGAGACAGCGCCGCACACCTAGGCATCTAGAGCAGTACATCCTTGCCTACAATCCTCGTAGGCCTGCCCCTTCCTCCCACCCTGACAATGGAGAACGTGAGGAGCAGAGAGGAGCAGCGGCCGCAGCAGACAGTGGACAAGCAGATGCAACTTCTCATCTTGGTGCAAGCGGAGCCTCACGTAGCTCTAACTCAGGTGACCCACTGAGCACCACATCACTGAAACAACTCATTGAATCTTTATCCAGGAGTGAGGAGGAGGAAAGAGCGGAGATAGCTGAAGTCACACACAAACTCCGTCAATATGAACATCGACAACGTCGTCGTCAAGAACTACTAGGGCACATCACATCATTCCTGCGAGAAGAAGAGGAGAATGATGAGGCTTGCAACGTGAAGGGTTCCATGCCCACTCAAGTACAAAGTCAGTCTCCACTTCACACCCTTACCTGTGTTCACCCTCTGAGCTACTCCCCTCCAGCAGAGAGGCAGGTTCAAAACATGGAGTCTCACATTGAAAGACATACACCAAATATGATTTCAACATTAGAGGGAGAAGCTGGACCGAGAGACTACACCTCTATCATAACAAGCGAAAGAGCGAGATCTGCATTTACGCCATTGCATCCAGTCCCTCCAGAACACCCACACTCCCCCTATTCAACCATCTCTGCGGGAGCGATAACTCCAACCTCGGCACAAAGACACCTCATAAAGCCAGTCCCTCTACAGCCCCAGATGACGGAGCTGTATCGCTGTGAGGATGGAGTTTCCTATATGCACCAGCCTCAGGTACCACAGCTGTTAACCAAAACAGCCCTGTCTTACAATCCCACACCTCCAGCTTTATATCAGAGACTTCCCCCATCTCAAGCCCCCTCAACTTATAGCCTGCCTCATTATGTACCTGTGCCAGCATCGGTAGTTGCACCCCAGACTCTTCCACCTGCCTCAGGAATGCGTAATATCCCTGCAGCTGTTCAGTCACAGTTTCCAGCCAGCCAGGCCATAGCCCCACATAACTTTAGCACACAACCACGCTCCATATATGGTGTGCCCAAACCCAAAATTCCAGATTTCACTACAGATAGTGAAAGGGAATTTGCCAACCTGAAGTTAGCCTTGGACAACCTGCTCGAACCTTATCCTGAACTGACTGAAAAATACAAATACCATGTGTTACTCGAACACCTCAAGCTCCCTGAGGCACAGATGATTGGTCAGTCGTGTCGACATGCCCCCTTTCCCTACACTGCAGCCATGCAAGCACTACAGCTCCAGTACGGCCAGCCACATCAGTTAGCACAGAGTGAAATAGCAGCTATCCTCACTACACCTGATGTGAAGTCTGGAGATGCACGCACTTTCCAGAGCTTCGCTCTCAGGGTCCATCTCCTAGTTAGTATGCTACTCTCCCTGGAGGGACCTCAAGGGCTGGAGCTCAACTGCTGCTCACATGTTGACCGCCTACTTAGTAAGCTGCCCAAATATCACAGGGATGGGTTCATTGAATACCTTCAGCTACAGGGAAAGCTCAACACCACAAGCCTCAATCCCTACAACCTCCAAGACTTGAATAGTTGGCTTCAAGGTAAAGCTCAGCAGCAGCGTCTATCCAACAGACTAGTGCAGCGCTACCAACTGGAGAAACCTGCAAGCAACGAGAAGGAGAAAATCCCATATAGGGGCAAAAGTCAGAGCGTAGCTGTGTACCATGGAGCAGAGCCCACTCAGTCAAACACCCCCAATAAACCCACGTCATTTGGTGGCAAGAAACCTTTCAAAGTGCACTGTCTCTTCTGTGACAGCAAAGAACATTACATCAGCAGATGTCCCAGCATTAAAGTGAAATCAACAACAGAGCTGGACAGATGGATAACAGAAGGGAAACGTTGCTGGAGATGCGCTCGTACCCACACACCTGAGTTTTGCAACCTCAAGAAACCCTGTAGCGACTGCGGTGACATCCATCTTCAAGTGCTTCACAATGTCGCTCAGTGTCGCTCTACCGACCTACAGCCAAGAGCCTCCGAGAGCCGAGTCTACTTGACACCCAGTATAACGACCAGCAAAGTGCTCCTGAAGGTGGTTCCAGTCTTGCTGCACAACAATTCTAATTCAGTGGAAACTTTCGCTGTGTTAGACGATGGCGCACAGCGCACTATGATCTTACCAGCAGCTGTCCAGCTGCTTCAGCTGAATGGAGAGTCAGAGACCCTCACCCTACGCACAGTACGCACAGACGTCACACATCTTCAGGGCTCAAAGGTCAATTTCCAGATCTCCTCCAGAGCCAACCCACGGAAGCAGTACAAAGTTCAGGGAGCATTTACCGCCACAGGTCTAGATTTAGTAGAACAAACCTACCCTGTACAGATGCTTCAAAGACGACACTCCCACCTGCGAGGTATACCGCTGCAGCCTTTCCAAAATATACGGCCACTAGTGTTACTCGGTTCTGATCATGTACACCTCATCACGGCAACGGAACCAATCCGCAGAGGGTCTAATGGTGGACCCATAGCCATCCACACTGTCCTGGGATGGGCCCTGCAAGGTGCAGAGAAGTGCATACCAGAGCAATCACCGGTGCAGCAGTGTCTCTTCACTTCAGTCGTTAGCCCAGACGACCTTCTCTACCGAAACGTCGAAAGATTGTGGCAACTTGATGTTTTGCCCTTCCGAAATGAGAAATTGGTCGTTCGCTCTCGTGAGGACCAGGTCGCCATGAGCCTCCTGGAAACCAAAACACAGCGAATCAAAGAGGGAGGAGTCTGCCGGTACGCAACCCCACTCTTGAGGAAACCAGGATCACCTAAACTCAATGGCTCTGCACACTCAGTCATGGCTCATCTGAGGGCCACAGAGAGACGGCTCAAGAGGGATCCGGAGAAAGCAGCAATCTACTCAGCTGAGATCAACAAACTCATTAAAGCGGGGTATGTAAAGAAGCTCCACCCGAAAGATGTAGGACAGTCTGCAGAAGCATGGTACTTACCCCATCATCTGGTGTGCCACAACAACAAACCACGCCTGGTCTTCGATTGTTCATTTCGGTTCCAAGATGTCTCCCTAAACGAACAGCTCCTACCTGGGCCTACGCTAGGTCCATCACTGGTTGGGGTCCTCCTTCGCTTTAGGCAACACCAAGTAGCAGTAAGCAGCGACATTCGTGCAATGTTTCATCAAATCAGCCTGCTACCTGAGTACAGACCACTCCTCCGGTTCATCTGGAGGGACCTGCGTTGTGAAGACCAACCAGATGTGTACGAGTGGCAGGTGTTGCCATTTGGTACAACAAGCAGCCCATGCTGTGCCATTTTTGCACTTCAGCAACATGCTCGTAATCACCAGGACACCCATCCCGAAGTGCTACAGTCGGTACAGCAGAGCTTCTACGTTGACAATTGCCTGGAGAGTTTTCCCACTATATCGACAGCCAGGCAGAGAGTCGACCAGCTGCGCACCTTACTGGCAGAAGGAGGGTTCGACCTCAGGCAATGGGCCAGTAATCAATCCACGGTGATCACTCACCTTCCAACCGACGCAAGATCCTCAGCTACGGAGCAGTGGCTGAGCCAGAGCCGTACTGACCCGCTTGAACCCACCTTAGGCCTGAGGTGGAACTGTGCAGCTGATACCCTTAGCTATCAGTACAGGATAATTGAACATTCTACGCTGACAATGAGGACAGCGTATCAAGTGTTAGCCAGTCAATATGACCCATTAGGGTTCATGGTGCCATTCACAACCCGAGCCAAGGTGCTTATACAGCAGTTCTGGTCCAAAAAAAGGGGCTGGGATGATCCTGACCTACCGCCTGTCCTCAGAGAAGCCTGGGAAAACTGGGAGAGTGAGCTGAAGCACCTCAGCAGTGTATCCATACCCCGTTGTTACTCACCTGTCCCAGTAGAAGGTACAGATGTCAAGTGCGACCTCCATGTATTTTGTGATGCCTCGGAGCAAGCATATGGAGCAGTCGCATACCTTACAGTCTATGCAGGTGACACTATTCACACCTCCTTCGTGATGGCAAGATCCAGAGTTGCTCCGAAAAGGCAACAGTCTATTCCCCGCTTGGAGCTCTGCGCAGCACTAGCCGGAGCTCAACTCGCCAAGCTCATAGAAACTGAGATGTCACTCCCTCTCCGACAAACAGTCCTGTGGTCTGACTCTACCACCGTATTGGAGTGGCTACAATCCGATTCCTGTCGTTATAAGGTGTTTGTCGGAACTCGGGTGTCAGAAATACAGGAGCTGACTGACCGAAGGTCCTGGCGCTACGTGGACAGTCTAAACAATCCGGCCGATGACATAACCAGGGGAAAGCCACTGTTGGATCTTGCAGAACATGGTCGCTGGAGTCAAGGCCCCCTGTATCTCAAGCAAAGCACAGAACACTGGCCGACGAAGCCTAAGCAAACTACGACAGGAGGCTTGTCTGAACTTAAAGGTATCACCCTTTGTTGCTTCACGACCGTGGAGCCCAATAACAGCATTCCTGATTCTAGTCAGCATAGCTCATGGGAGAAGCTGGTGGAGGCAACTCAACGAGCTCACGGGGCGGCCACAGATCAAGAACATGATCAGCCCCTCAGTCGTAGAGATGCAGAGGTACTGTTGTTGAGAGGGTGTCAAGCTCATAGCTTCTCTGAGGAAGTTGCAGCGCTTAAAGCACAGAAACCTGTCCCAACTCACAGTCGTCTCATCAACCTTGCTCCAGAGTGGGATGATGAAACTGGTCTCATTCGTGTGGGGGGAAGGTTGCGAAGACTGCAGAATCTAAGTATCGGTGAGATTCATCCAGTTGTGCTGGATTCAAGGCATCCTGCAGTGAAACTCCTCATCAAGGACATGGATGAACATCTCTTACACCCCGGTACAGAACGAGTCTATGCGGAGTTGAGGAGACAGTATTGGATCATACGAGGACGTCAGGCCATCCGACACCACCAACTCAATTGTTCAACTTGTCAACGTTGGAGAGCGCAACCAAAGGTGCCACAGATGGCAGATCTTCCCCCACAACGCCTCAGACTGCTTTGTCCGCCATTCTATTCAACTGGTGTCGACTGCTTTGGGCCTTACCTGGTGAAGATAGGTAGACGGACAGAGAAGCGCTGGGGCGTGATTTTCAAGTGTCTCACAACACGTGCAGTACACCTTGAGCTTCTGAACTCCATGGATGTCGATGCCTTCCTCCTCGCTCTGCGTCGATTCATCGCCCGGCGGGGTCGTCCAAAAGAAGTGCTATCAGACTGTGGTACTAACTTTCGTGGTGCAGAGCGAGAACTTCGGGAGGCCTTCGCCACAATGGAACCACGACTGAAAGAACAGCTGGAAGTATATCAGATCGATTTCAAGTTCAACCCACCAAATGCTCCGCACTTTGGTGGAGCGTGGGAGAGAGAGGTGCGGTCGGTTAAATCTGGCCTTCAAGTTGCAGTGGGCAGTCAGTCTGTCACAGAGGATGTCCTGTATACAGTTCTAGTGGAAGTGGAGGGGATCTTAAACTCAAAGCCACTGGGATACGTGTCAGCTGATGTGGCCGATTTGGACCCCATTACTCCGAACATCCTCCTAATGGGGCGGCGGGATGCAGCTCTGCCTCAGGTGGTCTATGCTCCAGTTGGTATGGGGCGGCGACGATGGCGACATTGCCAAGCACTGGTGGATCAGTTCTGGCTTCACTTCACGAGGAACTACTTACCAACCCTCCAGACTCGGCAAAAGTGGCAAAGGTCATCAAAGAACATCACTTTGGACTCTGTCGTACTAATCGTTGACCCATCACTTCCAAGAGCTCACTGGTCCATCGGGAGAGTCATCAAGGCTGTCGCTAGCCCAGATGGATGTATCAGAACAGCAGAGGTCAAGGTTAAGGATAAAGTTTACGTAAGACCAGTTGCTCGACTTATTAAACTTCCTGACCTTCAGGATGACATCAAAGACACTTGAAGAATCCCTGGTCTTACACATTTTCAAGCAAATGTGGGGGCGGCTGTTAAGAATTCTTCAAGTTGTAGACTAATGTGTACTGATGCTTTTATTTTGAAATGTGCGCTCTTATTTTGAAAGGTGTCTATGTTGTGTTTCCCCTTTTCTCACTACGTTGGACTGTGGAAATGTTTGCAGTGGTGCAGCAGTCACTGATGATGTAAGTTATGTTCATAGTGATGGGAAATGAATATATACATGTTACTTACCTTTTCTGATAGTGTTGTTTAGTTCCTGGTGTGTATTTTGCATTCTTCAAAATGTGAGTTTTCACTCTTCAGCAGGATTGTGATTTAGCATTGTTTAAGCTAACAGAGTTGGTTGGTAAATGTGTTAGCCTCAGATTGTTTCCAGCTTCCATTTATATGCTGTGTGGTTTCATTATATATTATGAGGTTAATATTGTTAAATGTAATCTCTACTTATTGTGAGTGTTTATTTACAGCATTTTGATTTATTGTAGTTCATAATGTAGTACACAATGTTAATTTAGTCTTTTATTTCTTGTTGTACATTTCTAGAAACTGCTACTCTGTACCAGATGCATCGCTGTGCACATACAGTTCCTCAGTAAACAGTCAATATTCATCTGATGTCTCGTGTGCTCTCTGACCGGAGCCCTGCAGTGGTCAGTTAGGCTAAAATCAGCAATCAGAGGTATCAATCCTCAACAATGTTAGTTTGTCATGTATGAATATAATTTCTCTTTAACTAAAAAAATATGTTAATCTATGGAATTTTCAGTGGAATACTGGATTACAAAAATATTCAATAGCTACAGCCTTGAAACATATTGTGTACAATTATATATAACATGTTTGACGTGAATCCCTGTTTTAAATGTTAACAAAATGAGCTAAATGCTAAAAACAGCTAGAAAATTGTCATTTACCTTTGACATTAGACGTCCTATAATTAAGCCCTTCAATGTTTAACGGTGTTCCCATAAAAAGCAGCAGAGCAGCAATCCGTCACTTCCTTTCAGCAGCTCAATTCCAATGTTTCCTCAATTTACAATTTATATCTTGGGATAAAACAAAGTAATGATCACATGTTAAATGTGTCACATTAAAATTAATAAATACTTGTTCCTGTTGATTTGAGGCCAGTGAAATATGGGCCTGTCATAATACGTAAAATTAATAATAATAATAATAATAATAATATGCAGCTTTACGTGCAGTGAGACATTCCGTTATAGTTTCTGATGTATATATTATATGCCGCTAACACACACACACACACACACACTGTATATAATGATTCAATTCAGACTTAATGTTAAATGTTAAAATGAACAAATTTAAAATAAGCTTTTATGACAAAGTCGTTCCAAAGATCGTTCAATATCAGCTCATTCACACAAGATTATTACTAAATATGTAAACACATTTAGATTAAAACAAGCAGTATTTACTCACTGGATTGTGGGAAATCACAAAATGAGTCATTAAAGTTGACATTATTATTAGACACTCACTTTGGTCTCAAACGTTGCTCACTGATGACATCTGCTGGTCAACGTTAATCTATATTATTAAAGCTACTTTAGTCGTTTCTGACGGTGCACGAGGAGATTCTGTAGAATGGTGGAGATTCTGCAGCTTTCATCTTAGCCTGAGTTGACATGACAACCTGTCAACATTGAGCTTTCATCTTAGCCTGTGTTGACATGACAACCTGTCAACATTGAGCTTCCATTTTAGCCTGAGTTGCCACGACAACCTGTCAACATTGATCTGTTCGAAGCTGCCTTTTGTGATTAAATGTGTGTCATATTATCATAGGAAGATCAAATATATTAAATTAAATAATGTAAACACACACATTTTACTCCTCATAGTGGATATATGTATGTATGGACTGTTACATCAGGCATAATTACTACCAATGAGGGAGCGTCTTATACAACAATAGAAAACTAATGAACATTTTACTCACCAGGGGGCGCTGTTGGCCAAAAACTTACATATAAGTCGCTTCACTGTGTAAGTCACAGAGGTGTAAAAAGTACTGATATATCCTCAAGTAGAAGTACAAGTAATTCACACATAAAATACTCAAGTACAAGTAAAAAGTAGCTCAATTAAGTAGTATTCAAAGTTAAAGTTACTAGTTACTTTCACCCCCACAGTTATTGTTGGTTCTCTTACATACAGTAAACATATCATGTATAAACCAAAAAAGGAAAAAAAATGTAATCTTCCACAATTGGAATCTAATTTATTTTCCACAAAGGCATCTGTATTAAAATCAAGGTTTGTCAAAATGTAAATTAAAAATTTACGCCCACGCTCAGTCTGCTGGGCGTGGGCCTTGGCTCCTCTGCTGGGGTCTCGGACGGGGGGCTCTCTGGGCCCTCCCCTTGGGGGGTTGGGTGCTTGGGTGTGGGTGGGTGGATAGGGCGGGATGCTGGCGGGGGGCCTTGGGGTTGGAGGTTGCTGTCGGTGGCGGGATGCGCTGGGTGCTCGGCTGCTTGAGGCTTCTAAGGATTTGTGTGTGTGTGGGGGCGGTGGCTGCCTATCGGCCTGGGATCTTGGGGGCATCTGGGGGGCTGCTCGACCGTGGGGGGATGGCCTGGGGCTCCCTGGCCCCCGCTCTTTCTGCTGGCCTGGCTGCATCTGCAGGCCCGGGGCAGTTCCTGGGTTTGCAGTAGCGGTTTTTGCACATATACTGGTCTACGATGCACTAGCACGCCTTGGGTTGTGGAATAAAACTCATACTGGGTTTAACTTCAGATGCGTTAATCCAAAATACCTGCTTTGAGTATTTCCACTCATTCGTTCCCCCTGTCCACAGCCACCGGCTTGATTGCACAACATAATAAGCACAATATGTTCGACAGAGTCACATCTCACCGTCACTGTGGGATAGTCTATTCTTCCCCACCCTTTCTATTTCCTACCTTGAGTCTCTCCTCCCTGCTCATCCCCCCCCCTCCACTTAGGTGTAACACTGCTCTCCCTTTTTATATCCTCCCTATAATAAAAGATTTCTTACCCTTCCTTAGGGAGGGCTGGTGATGGTCACAATTAAGCAATACATTAAAATCTATTTATTTTATTGCAATAACAAAACATGCCTTACTGTCTCATAATGATTGCACTTCTTGTAGTGTTGACCTTTGACAGCATGTACAGACAAGGAAAAAAAAAAAAAATCTGGTTGGTCAGCCATGATGTAATTTCATTTTCTGTAGTTTCACAATGTCTGTTGATCATTTTAAAACAGAAAATAATTTATTCAGTAGCGGTTGGGTGTAGAAATGTAGTAAATTACTTTACTTCTTTTAAAATGCACTTGTACAAATAAAATTAGTGATTTAGAAATATACTAAAGTACGAGTACCCATCAAGGCAATATTTTTAAATGAAAAAGGCATGACTTACTGTATATGACAGAATTTACGGTATTTCAGTCAAACAAATATTCACTGCTTGTAAAGCTTCGCTAGCTCTGAGTCTATGATAAATATCTATAAAACTTTTCCTCTTTGTTTCAAAAACACCCTAGAGTGGATTAGACAGTTTGTGATGCACTTTTTTACGTTTACATGTGTGCATTAAAGCATGTTAGTGGATTATCCCCCGCTAAACTAGTAGATTAAGGCATCATTAGCAGATAATAGATGAAGATATGCTAACGTTACTGGATAAACATAGCAACACAGCGTTAATCACAAGGTTCAGTTTTAATAATGCCATTATTATACAATTATAGAATATACTTTTAAACGTGATTTATTTTGCTGTAGTAAATTAAATGAATGAATTAGATATAATTTTAGGACATAAAGACCCTATGCTATGAATCTAGATAATTGTATCCTGGATTAATCTCCATTAACGGGCGTCAACTAACCAAACATTCCCTGTCAGAGAGAAGCTGTCCTACGAAGGTCGATAACAACACGCTAATTGAAGCCAAGTGTTTTCAGCCTGGGTACATGCGTGTTCACATGAAAGGGGTGGAGCTAGCAAAGTCTGACCAATCACTACAATGGAGAAAACTGGCAGAGTGAGTTTCTTCACAAAGGTGATGACACATGATGATAAAAAAACGTGTGTGCTGTTGTAATGAAGGGAAACTGATCACTGTCCGTTATCAAAGCAGGCTGACTTGATAAGTGATAAAACCATTCATGTTGTGGGTTAAAACTACTAATAAATGGTTAATAATATGATGAACTGTATTAACACATCTATAGTAACAGGTTATGTACCACAGACCTTTAAAACCACTGTAATCAAACCTCTCCATAAAAATGACTTGTCCAATTATAGACCAATATCTAATCTCCCTTTAGTTTCCAAAATGTTTGAAAAAGTCATCACAGGTCAACTATGTGATCACCTACTTAGGAACAATTTATACAGAGCTTTCAGTCTGGCTTTAGAGCCAATCACAGCACAGAGACTGTCTTAGTAAAAGTAACCAATGATCTTCTCTTAACCTCAGACAGAAGGTTGATCTCAGTTCTGGTTCTCTTAGATCATATCTGTCATGTTTTGGATTTGAAAATAAGGGAAATTTTCTGGCGTCCACTACGATCCGTCCCACCCTCCCAACTAAGCTCCAGTATTCCTTATATTTTAATATAGATGTACAATAAATCTAAAATACCCACTTGTCAACTACTTACTAAATACAATGATGTGATTAGAATCTGGTAGGTCGACCTTTATTAACATTTAAATGTTTTGAACATTCCTACTAGGGCTGGTGATATGGACCAACACTCATATCTCAATATATTTTATCTAAATGATGATTTATGATATAAATCTAGTTAATTTTATCAAATAAAGTCTGACCAGAAAGAAAATTCTGGGTTAAATTTGCTGATGGAAAATGTTACACAGGCTCATTTATTAACAAACACCTGATCAATATGTGACACTTATTAATCATCTAACTGAGCTTTACATGTTGTTCTGAGAAGTAAAAGCAGCGACTCTTAAAACTAGTATTTTGATACATAATAAGCTGTAATATATATATATATATATATATATATATATATAGAGAGAGAGAGAGAGAGAGAGAGAGAGAGAGAGAGATAATAAGGGATATATATATACAGTATATGAAATATTATAGTTTTCCATATCGCCAAAATAGAAAACTTGATACATCTTGAATCTCAATTTATCACCCAGCCCTAATTCCTAAATTATAAAACAGCCAAAATAAAAACATAAATGTGTATATGAAGCACATGTGTTTATTTAATATACTTACAGTTTATATACAAGTCAGCACATTGCATATTTATTATTAATTTCACGTTGCTTGTCTTTAAGTCAGACATTAACATTTTATTTTCATTATATATTTTCTTATAATTTCTCATACTCACTCATGTGGTTCTCACTAATGACTTATTATAGACATTTATTACAGACTTTACATTCTTTAACACTTTTTTAAAGCAGTGTATATTTGTGGAGCTTGTGATTGGCTGATTTTTCATGGTGACTTACGTGGTTCCTTCCGCTGTGGTAGATGCTAAAAGTTACTAGTCTAACAGAACGTGTAACTGTGTCCCATCCTGCTGTTCTTTAGGAAGTTAAACTCTGTCACATTTTACAATGTATTTACACCAGTTCTTAGTTTTTTTAGCTGGAACGTCTTCATTCATTCATCTCTGTTCTGAGTTGTTTCTGGGTTTGTTGCTGCTGTCGGCACTAATCTCACGAGAGCTGCCGCCCAGGCTAATTCAGGTGGCAGTTCTCGCGGCATCTTTTAATTTTTATTACATTAAAATGCGGGATATTTACGGAAAAATAATAATACGTGAAGATGGCTGGAAAGAGAGGTAAAATACGAGAGTTTCTAGGCCAAAACGGGATACTTGACAGGTATGTCTTAGATCTCAGTGCAGCCTTCGATACAGTGGATCATCATCTACTGCTGCAGAGACTGGAAAGTGTTTTTGGGATTAAAGAAACAGCGCTGGGTTGGTTTAAATCCTACCTGTCAGACTGTCACGGCAAATTTCCAGTTGACCTCCTTTGGAGACATGATTTGTGCCCTGGTTGAATGATGAAGTCTAGTCAAAGCATGATGATTTTATAAAGAAAGGATTTATTATAAACTAAATAAAAAGCTTCCATCCTGTAAGAACGAAAGGCAACTAACTGGGAAAGTTCCACAGCTTCAACTTTATACTGATAGAGAAAAGTCTCACCCTGATGAAAGAAAAGGAGGGAGTCAGATGTTCCCAACAGTGGAGACGTTGGAGCAGTGATATCTGTCTGTCTGATAATGTGTGTGCGTCAGTTGGTGTGTGTGTGTCTGTATGTGTGTGTGGTGTGAGTGTGAGTGAGTATGTATGTGTGTGTGTGTATCTGCATGTGATTCCACATGTGAGTTTGAGTTTGGCCTTGATTAGATGTAGCTCATCTGTGTGTGTGTGTGTGAAAAAATGTGAGTTTTTGGTATGAGGCCTTCAGCAGAGACTGTGTGTTGCTGTGATTACACTGTCTGTACTGTGGATAATCTAATCTAACATGACTCAGCAAAGGAGCAACGTCTCTGTTCAAAAGCACAACAATATAATACAGTCATTGTGTATTAACACATGACAAATTGTTCACATCAACACACATTTGCCATAACATTTTCCACTTTTGGTCGCCATCAACGACCAAATCAAGAAACAAAATGATTATATTCCAGTAGAATAACCTTGGTTCCACCTTTGCTGTCTGTCAGGGTAAACCATTAGCATCGTTATTGTCATACATTTGATTGTTCGACTCAACTTCACTTTAATTCTGTCTAACCTTAAAAGGGCCAATAATCTTGCTTAACTCTGGTTCAGACACAGAATAGGAGACACTTTTGCCACCAATTTAGCTTCAAAATGATATATATATCCTTTGAATATACAGCCAGCGTCCTGTATATTGAAAAAAAAACACAATAACAACAACGAAGACATAGACAAGCGTACACAACAACGAGTTTACACAGACAACAACAAAAACATGGACACTGAAAATGAACAGTAAGGTCAGTCCAGGTCAAAGCAAGTCATTCCACTGAATGTGGTATTATATATATATATATATATAAAAACAGTAAAATAACAGTCCAGGAGCTGCTTTAACCGTATAGAACGGGAGCCCTCAGAACGCCGTCCAGAAACACAAACGCAAACACTGCTCAACTAGAATTGTATAAATACAACCCAGGAGCCAAGCTCAAAACCGTACTTTTTTTAGACTCAGAAAGTCAAAAAAAAAACAGAAGTACACTTAACCTCACCTTTTTAGAACAAAAGGCTGGGAGTACTGGGAAACAAACACAAACACTACTCAACTAGAAAGTAAATGACCATCTTGGAGCCTAGAGGGTTTGCCACATCTAAACGGGACCTCTCTCAAATCCACTTCCACCGGATTCCTACCTAATTGGAATTCGGGAGCGATTCTGTACGTTGACAAGGGCAGCCTCTAACAACCCTCACTCTAAGGGAACGTACAATATTAATATCATAGACTGAAACATTTGTTTAGAATGATATTCTGTTACCAAGCATGTATCAGATCAGGTGGACCGCTATCCGCTGGCAAGACAGTATGACGCATCATCTGATGTTGATTATAGAAACTAAAATGTAGATGGAGGCAGATTTACAGACTACACTTTAGATGTGTTTGTGGTGTTTTGTCATTTTTAATTTGAGTTTTTTTTAATAACTTTTCAACTTTTTAAACTATTCAACTTTTTAATTAATTTTAATGAAAATGTAACGTTCCACTGGTCAGCAGTTCTTAAACCCATTTCAGCTTTTAAAATGTTCAGCTTTTTTGTTCATTTTTAGTGAATACCTTCAACTTTTCTGTATCTTTAACCGTTTTTGACTCACAGCCCTTCAATGAGTTCCATTTTTAGCTTTGACCAACTTCTAGAGTAGAGGGACAGCTTTACCTTCAACTCTTTGTCAACACATTGTCATAACTTCTAAAATATTCAACCTACAGTCCTAATGTTTTAAAAGTAGTACTTCTATCTGTCTAGCTGCTCACAATAGCACATTTGAATTTATTATTGTTATAAGTTCTATCACTGCCAATGACATAACCATAATTGTTGCTTCTCATTTCAAGTTTTTCATTCCTGTATATCCAGAAACACACAATGCAAGGAGCATTTATAAAAGGATCTATTACTGTATTACCATGCTACCATTTAAACTGTCTCTGACAGGTCTTCATTTATTTATTTATTTATTTTACCTTGTCTGCACATGTTGTCAAAAGTCAACACTACAAGAAGTACAATCTTTTTAAGACAGCAATACATGGTTTGTTATTACAATGATATAAATGTTTTTATTTCATTGACAGGTCTTCAGGCCCTGAAGTTGTCCTTATAGCTCTAAACACTGAGGACTACCAGGGCCCAGGAACCTGTCTTTATTTATTTTATTTAACCTTTATTTAACCAGGAAAAAAAATCCCGTTGAGATTAAAAACCTCTTTTTCAAGGGAGTCCTGGCCAAGAGGCAGCAAAGTTACAACACTGAACAGAAATACATTTACATTACATTAAAATGACAGGATAACGTAAGAATCAAATAAAACAATTACAGACAACTGAGGCAGTCTCAAATTCTCTCAGTTTCATTTTAAAAGCATTCAAGGATAACAATTCAGTCAACTTCCAGTCTCTTTGCAGTGTGTTCCAAGCACAAGGAGCTGCATGTACAAAGGCTTTTTTCCCCAGCTCTGTGCGGGCAAAAGGAACTGTGAGCAACAGGTTGATCATTGGATCTCAGTGCATAAGTGTTCGTGCTTCTCTTAGTAAGTAATGTACAGATGTAAGAGGGCAGTAATCCAAGAAGAGCCTTATAAATAAAAGTAAACCAATGACACTGCCACCTAGTGTACAGGGATGGCCATCCCACCCTAGAGTACAGCTCACAGTGATGTGTCATGGCTCTACAGTTTGTGATGAACCTCAGAGCAGAATGATAAACAGAGTCCACCATCAGAAGACATGTACAAGAAGCATTCATATAAAAAAGGTCACCATAATCTAACACAGATAAGAATGTGGCAGAGACAAGGCGCTTCTTTACACCAAAAGAAAAACATGTCTTGTTGTGGAAGAAGAACCCCAATTTAAGTTTTAATTTCCTCACAAGTTTGTCAATGAAAAGTTTAAAAGTGAGGGAATCATCAATTACGACACCAAGGTATTTATATTCATGTACCACTTCTATGACAATTCCTTCAAGAGTGGACACGACCGGGGGAGTTAGAGGCACCTTCTTATGATTAGAGAACAACATTAGCTTTGTCTTCTCAGCATTGAGAACCAGTTTTAGATTAATCAGTGAATGCTGGACAGAAACAAAGGTTTTCTGCAGGGAATTAACAGCCTGTTCAAGAGATGATCCGAAGCAATAAATAATTGTATCATCGGCATAAAAATGCATATTAGCATCAGAAACCTTTTGTTCGACATTATTAATGTACAAGATAAATAAGAGGGGCCCCAAAACAGATCCCTGCGGCACCCCCTTGTGAACAGTAACAAATTCAGAACAAAGGCCCTCATATTTAATACACTGGGTCCTGTTTTCTAAATAATTTGAAAACAAGCAACAGTGTGTTCTGACAGTCCAATGAGATGTAGCCTGCGTTTTAAAATAGCATGGTCTACAGTGTCAAAAGCTTTAGAGAGATCAATAAAGAGTGAAGCACAGTACTGTTTTTATCAAGTGCTGCAATGATGTCATTTATCACCTTCATAGTAGCAGTGATAGTGCTGTGTTTTTTTCTGAAGCCTGATTGCAATTTAGAGAGGATTTCATTAGAATAAAGAAACTCTTTCAACTGATCACAGACAAGCGACTTCAGGATTTTTGATAAAACAAATAAATTTGAAATTGGCCGATAATTGGTAAGAACTGCTGGGTCACCTCCTTTTAATAAAGGGAGCACAAAAGCTGATTTCCAAACAGATGGAATATCTTTGTTCCTAATTGAAAGATTAAAAAGAATTGAAAGTGGCTCTGCTATAAAATCAGCTGCCAGCTTTAAAAAGTAAGGCTCAATCAAGTCAGGTCCAGGGGGCTTTCTGTGGTCTAATGTTTTTAGAGCTTTGTGCACTTCGTGACAAGTAAAAGGATTAAAATTAAAAGGATCACCAGAAAACATGGAAGATGCAAGAATTCCCAGTCGTTATTCCTTTTGAATCAAATAGAGAACCAGATGATAAAAAATGCTGGTTAAAGCAGTTCAAGACTTCAGTTCTATCATAAACTGGGACTGAGTCTTTAAGTACAAATGACGGAAGAGTCTCTGTGTTTTTGTTCAAAGACAGGGTGTTAACAAGGTTCTGATTTGTGTCAAATTTAGTGTGTTTTCAGAATATATCCGCAAAGTATAATTTAGTTTATCTTAGTTTCTCTTTCTATTTTCATATATCTATGTAAAGAGCCCTGCCTTGTTACAGCTTAGCAACCAATCACAATTCACTTCCTTGTTCTCTCCACCAATCAGGAGTCAGTATCCTCCGTCCTAACTTTCAGGCAAGTCAGTGCGCAGGTATCTTTCCTCGAGGAGACATGTTCAATCCATCCAGCAACCACACGGAATAACCTATCTTTCTTCTTCGTTCATGTGTTCATGCATCCATGAGAATGTAAGTTCATGTCATATGTATTGCCTGTCTATTGTTTAGTGTAGTTTATTTACAGTATTCACCGTGTTTCTTTGTGTGCATGTTGTTAATGTGCAGGCTTCACTCTACCCGTGTGATGTACGTGGATGTGTGCATGCATCTCAGCCATTTGCCAGCGTTCAGCTAAATTTAACCCTTTCTTTGCCAAGCCTAATTATAATCCCGGTTTTGTAGTTTTGAGTTGGTTATCAGAGTTTACTATAACAACTACTTTACAGTGTAACTAAGGTATACATGTATATTTAGGTTTTGTGTCCTTTTTTACACTTCAGTGAATTTATCATTTATATAGAGTATAGTCATTTAGACTTCTTATTATTGCATTTCTTTATTATTATCATTTAGTCTTAGTAACCATCACTCATTATTCTGTTTATTCCATTTGTTTAGAAAACATGAACAACGTGAACATCATGTACAGCGCTGTCTATTGCAACCTGCAATAAAGAGTTGCATGAGTGTGAATCCTGTCTTTCTCATTGTTCTGGCCAGACAACCTGGAGAGATTGAAGAATTTGAATTAGTCCTAATTACAGTCTTATCTGAGGTCACAAGTTTGGGTCTCCTTCCTGACACCTCCTTTACATGGTCCTTCGAGCCGGATATTCAGTTTCTTCAGATTTACCATGGATCACACTCGTCCTCGCCGTGATGTCCGTCGGCCTCGCTACCTCGATGACTTCCTGGTGAATCTCCCGCCACGTCATCTTCCCTCTTCTACACTCCATGGCCACTACACTGAGGGAGCAGCTATCCAACCTCCTGCTCCAGTTATCCCTCCTGCTCCAGTTAGACCCACTCCGCAGAACCTCAGCTCCGAAGCAGTCATGTCAGCTCTGCAGGAGATGAAAGAGGAGAACATCCAACTCAGGCGAGATATGCAAAGTCTTTTCCATTCTCTCTCCCTGGGATCAGCGCCTCAGCCTCAACATCTCGATCCAAGACATTCGACTCAGTATGAGGACAGCGCCACCTTATATGGAACTTATCGCCCTCCAGAAAAAACATCTACTCCTAACTACAATCTTCAAGCACCAGTGGATGATCCTCCACCCTGGCCTGAAACAATACCAATACCTCCTTGGAGCGAGCCTCTACCTCCTCCACCTCCAGCTGACCTGCCGCTACCTCCGCCACCGCCTCCGGTGTCATATATATACCTTCATATGAGGCCGGGTCTCAATCCGCTCCATCGTATGTAGAGCCGTATACTCTTCCCCTCAATCCACCCTCGGTGGAGATGACATACAGAGGGCCAAAGCCTAACATTCCATGTTTCACAGATGAAGATCCACGTCAGTTTGCCCGCCTCAAGATAGCGCTCAACAACCTCTTGCCCAGAGATGCAACTGAGTGGTTCAAATACCAAATACTAGTTGATCACCTCAAATCAGAAGATGCTCTCCTCATTGCAGACTCTTATAGTAATAGTCCAACTCCCTATTCGAAGACAATGGCCTCACTTACTGAAATGTATGGACAACCTCACAAACTAGCACTGCAGCGCATCAATGAGGTTCTGGCTTAGCCTCCAATCAGAAGTGGGGACAGTCGAAGTTTTCGTCTCTTCGGCCTCAAAGTCAGAGCTCTGGTCGGAATGTTAGATCAACTGGGCAAGGAAGGCAAGACTGAGTTGGATTGCGGGTCACACACCTCACGACTTCTGTCCAAGTTGCCGCATGAACTCAGAGCACAGTTCAAGCGCTACATAAACCCTCTTTGCACTCCGATACCAACCTTGGTGCACTTCTCCAATTGGCTTGAATATGAGATTCGTGTTCAGGATGAGGACTATCCACCTTGCCATTCACGGCCCCCACGAGACGAACGCCAGAAGGCCTTCAAGCCCAAGTTGCAGAGGTAGAAACCACCTCGCCACCCAATGCTACCTCAAAGCTAAGTGTCAGCAGTGTAATCAGACTCACCTTGACATACTGCACGAGGTCAACACTCCTGCAACAAAGGCAGCACGTCCAGCCCCAGAGTCTGGACAACCAGCTACCTACTACCTCGATCCAGATCTCAGAAGTAGCTGTGTACTGCTGAAAATGGTCAAAGTTCTCCTCCATAATGGTAAACACAGACTAGAGACTTATGCCATTCTCGACGATGGCTCTGAGCGCACGATCTTGCTTCACAGTGCCGCTCAAGAGCTACATCTCAAGGGACAGAGTGAAGACTTGGCGCTCAGAACTATCCGTCAAGATGTGAAAACTATTTCAGGAAAGTCGGTGTCCTTCTCTATATCCTCATCTGTCCATCCCCAGAAGCGATTTCGCATCCATGAAGCCTTCACTGCGGTAGAGCTTGGTCTTTCCAAGCACTCTCATCCTGTCGAGGCCCTGCAGAAAACGTATCGTCATCTCAGGGGCCTCCCGCTGCATTCATTCAGCCAAGCACAGCCACTTCTCTTCATCGGTTCAGACTACCCCATCTTCTTTCTCCAGTTGAGCCTGTACACCTAGGTCCAACAGGGGGTCCTGCAGCTTTAAATACTCGTCTTGGCTGGACTCTGCAAGGTCCTGCCAAAGTCCTGCTGCACCAGACCTCCACCCCTCAGTGTCTCCTTATCAACACTCCTACTTCCTCTGCTGACCTTCTCAGTCACGTGTCCAGGTTGTGGCAGATGGACGTTCTTCCCTATCAAAATGAGAAACACATCACCAGGTCCAAACAGGATAATACGGCCATCAAACTGCTGGAGGAGAAGACGATCAGAGTTCAAATTGACGAGATACGCTACCCCTCTGTTGTGGAAGGAAGGTCTTCCTCCTCTCAATGCCCCCAAGGAAGCCGTCCTCAGTCACCTACGAGGCACAGAGAATCGTCTTGCCAAAGACCCAGTCAAGGCTGCGTCATACTGCCAGGAAATCAAGAAGCTGGTGGACTCAGGCTACATTAGGAAGCTCACATCATCTGAAGATCAGAGCCCAAAATCATGGTACATCCCACATCACATGGTCCATCACAATGGCAAGGACCGCATTGTTTTCAACTGCTCATTCACCTTCCACAACACCAGCCTGAATGAACACCTACTTCCAGGGCCAACCCTAGGTTCCAGTATCCTCGGTGTCCTGCTCCGTTTCAGGCAGTATCCCACTACGGTGAGTAGCGACATCAAAGGCATGTTTCATCAGGTCCGCCTCCTGTCAGAGGATCAGCCTTTCCTCCGCTTCCTCTGGAGGGACATGAACCGCAGCAATAAGCCCGACATCTACCAGTGGCAGGTGCTCCCTTTCGGCACCACCTGCAGTCGCTGCTGCACAACCTTTGCCCTCCAAAAGCATGTCATTGACCACAGCAGTCCCGATGAAGATACTCGGCTCTCAGTAGAGAACTGTTTTTATGTGGACAATCTCCTTCAAAGCTTCTCATCAATTTCAGAAGCAAAGCAACTCCTCCTCAAACTTCAGACTTTGCTCCAATCGGGTGGCTTTGAACTGCGGCAATGGGCCACCCACGTTCCAGACATCATCAGTCACCTGCCACCTGAACTCACATCCGAGAGCATAGATCTGTGGCTGTCAGTGGAAGGTGCAGATCCACCAGAACGAACTCCCGGCCTCCACTGGCACTGCAAAACCGACACTCTCACCTATCGCCTTCGCCACACAGAGCAACTTGAGCCCACAATGCGCAACATCTACCGAGTCCTAGCCCAACAATATGACCACCTGGGGCTGCTCATTCCCTACACGACCAGAGCCAAAATCCTGGTGCAGAGCCTCTGGGGAAAGAAACGGGACTGGGATGATCCTCATCTTCCAGAGGGTCTGCTCCAGCTGTGGCAAGCGTGGGTGAGTGAACTACCATTACTTCCTAATGTTACTATCAATCGTTGTTATGTTCACTCAGACACCGACCTGCCAACTGCCTCCCAGAGCATCCACATCTTCTCAGATGCATCAGAGAGGGCCTATGGATCGGTTGCCTACCTGCGTACTGTCAGCGCCGAGGGTGAAGTCCAAGTGACATTCCTAGCAGCCCGTTCACGTGTTGCCCCAGTCCGCCAACAGTCCATACCGAGGCTGGAATTCAGCGCTGCTCACATCGGAGCCCAGCTTGGTGCAGTCCTGAAACGAGAGCTCACAGTCTCCATCTCCTCTATCACCTACTGGACCGACTCCACCACTGTGTTGGCTTGGCTGCTGTCTCCTTCATGCCGCTACAAGGTGTTTGTAGGTGCTAGAGTGGCGGATATCCAGGAGTTAACTGAGAGCAGCTCATGGCGCTATGTCCCCTCCAGTGAGAATCCTGCTGACGATATAACTCGCGGACTGACCATCTCACAGATCCAGAGTCACAGCCGCTGGAGATCCGGACCAGCCTTTATTCATGCCAATGAGTCAGCCTGGCCATCCAGTCCAGACGTCAACTACCCTGAGGGTTCAGCCGAGTTGCGCAAAGCCAAGTTCTGTGGCCTGATCTCCGCCCCCACCTATTCACCTTTGCCTGATGCTAGCCAGTTTAACAACTTCCAAGAGCTACTGAAAGCCACCGTCCGAGCATGCCACGGGGCGGCCACTGACTCTAAACCCACAGCTGAGTCTTTCAAACAAGCTGAACTCTCTCTCATCAGACAAGTGCAACGTGACTGTTTTCCAGAGGAATTTGCTCTCATCTCCTCACAAAAGCCCATTCAGTCCAGCAGTAGGCTCATCACTTTGGCACCAGAATATGACTCAGAAACTCAGTTAATCCGTGTTGGAGGCCGACTAAGACGCTGTGAATCCCTCAGCTCAGACACTTTGCATCCCACTGTTCTAGACCCTCATCATGCCATCACGAAGCTGATCATTGCAGACTATGACAGCAAGCTCGCTCATCCGGGCCCTGAAAGAGTCTTCTCTGAGCTGCGCAGAAGATTCTGGATCTTGCGAGGCAGAGAGGTCGTCCGCAAGCACCAACACCACTGTCCAGAGTGCCGCAGCAAACCCATCATTCCCAAAATGGCCGACCTCCCACCTTCCAGTTTAAGGTTACACCACCCAGCATTCTACTCAACTGGCATGGACTGTTTTGGCCCTTTCCTCATTAAGATAGGGAGGCGCAATGAGAAGCGATGGGGTATAATATTCAAATGCCTCACTACACATGCAGTGTATCTAGATCTGTTGGCCAGCATGGACAGTGATTCTTTCCTCATGAGTCTACGTTGTTTCATCTCTAGACGGGGAAAGCCTCACGAATTGCTGTCTGATCAAGGCACAAATTTCAAAGGTGGCAGCTCAGAACTTCAAGAGGCCTTCAATTCCCTTGCCCCCGATCTTCAGTCAAAACTCGCCAGCCAGCAAATCCATTTCCGCTTCAAACCACCAAGTGCACCTCATTTCGGTGGTTCCTGGGAGCGAGAAATCCGCACCATCAAGTCAGCGCTTCACGCCATATTGGGATCCCAAACAGTCACCGATGAGGTCCTCCGAACCATCCTTGCAGAAGTGGAGAGTATCATCAACTCCAAGCCCCTTGGCTACACCTCTTCGGATGTGGCAGACCCAGATCCAATCACTCCCAATATGCTGCTGATGGGGCGGCTGGACCCATCCACTCCTCAAGTTATTTATTCCGGCACAGAGCTTCTCAGTCGTTGCAGATGGCGACACTGCCAGGTCTTAGCGGACCAGTTTTGGATCCATTTCATGAGGAACTACTTACCATCTCTCCAGAGCCGCTCCAAGTGGCAACAGGACCAAGAGGACATCTGTATAGATGACATTGTTCTTGTTGTTGACCAGCAGCTCCCGCGCGCCTTGTGGCTTGTCGGAAAGGTCACATTTGTTTTCCCTGGAGCTGACGGCAAGATTCGTACTGCTCAAGTACAGGTCAAAGACAAATCCTACATCAGACCTGTCGCTAAGCTCATCAAGCTGCCTGCACTCCCTCAAGACATTCCTGATTGACTTGTGTTCAACTTTGCTGCCAAAAGTTGGGGGCGGCTGTTAACAAGGTTCTGATTTATGTCAAATTTAGTGTGTTTTCAGAATATATCCGCAAAGTATAATTTAGTTTATCTTAGTTTCTCTTTCTATTTTCATATATCTATGTAAAGAGCCCTGCCTTGTTACAGCTTAGCAACCAATCACAATTCACTTCCTTGTTCTCTCCACCAATCAGGAGTCAGTATCCTCCGTCCTAACTTTCAGGCAAGTCAGTGCGCAGGTATCTTTCCTCGAGGAGACATGTTCAATCCATCCAGCAACCACACGGAATAACTCTTTCTTCTTCGTTCATGTGTTCATGCATCCATGAGAATGTAAGTTCATGTCATATGTATTGCCTGTCTATTGTTTAGTGTAGTTTATTTACAGTATTCACCGTGTTTCTTTGTGTGCATGTTGTTAATGTGCAGGCTTCACTCTACCCGTGTGATGTACGTGGATGTGTGCATGCATCTCAGCCATTTGCCAGCGTTCAGCTAAATTTAACCCTTTCTTTGCCAAGCCTAATTATAATCCCGGTTTTGTAGTTTTGAGTTGGTTATCAGAGTTTACTATAACAACTACTTTACAGTGTAACTAAGGTATACATGTATATTTAGGTTTTGTGTCCTTTTTTACACTTCAGTGAATTTATCATTTATATAGAGTATAGTCATTTAGACTTCTTATTATTGCATTTCTTTATTATTATCATTTAGTCTTAGTAACCATCACTCATTATTCTGTTTATTCCATTTGTTTAGAAATCATGAACAACATGAACATCATGTACAGCGCCGTCTATTGCAACCTGCAATAAAGAGTTGCATGAGTATGAATCCTGTCTTTCTCATTGTTCTGGCCGGACAACCTGGAGAGATTGAAGAATTTGAATTAGTCCTAATTACAGTCTTATCTGAGGTCACAAGTTTGGGTCTCCTTCCTGACACCTCCATTACACAGGGACTTGATCACTTTCCAGAATTTCTGTGGATTGTTGAGGTTCTCAGTGGTGACCGACAAAAAGTATCCTGATTTGGCCTTTTTGATAAGCGAAGTGCATTTGTTTCGAAGCTGTCTGAAGAAGGACCAATCAGTGGCAGAATGACTTTGTCTTGCCTTGTCCCAGGCCTTATTACGCTCATGAATGCTGTCGGCCAGTTCTGGAGAAAACCAAGGATTTTCTCGCCCCTTCACCCTGTATTTCTTCAGAGGTGCATGCTTATTTATAATTTGCATGAAAGTGTCTTTGAAAAAAGTCCACGCTAGCTCTACATCAGGGATTAGACTTATATATTCCCAGTTCACCATCGACAAATCGTGATGAAAGGCTTGTTCATTCAAATGTTTAAGATTCCTTCTACAAACAATACGGGGTTTGCACTTTGGAATCCTAGTGTTTCTACAAGCAGCAACAACACAATGATCACTTAAATCATTACAGAAGACACCCAAGGAAGAGAATTTATGAGGCACATTAGTTAAAAACAAATCAATCAAAGTAGATTTATCAGGACTTTTGGGATTAGGCCTTGTGGGAAAGTTGACTAACTGGGTGAAATTAACAGAATCACAAAACCTTTTAAATTCATCAGAAGTTGCATTGAACCAGTCCCAGTTGAAATCACCTGCCATAAGTAATTCAGTGTAATTTATCTGATTCAAAAGCAGTTTTAATGAATCTAGCGTCTCCTTTGGAGCAGATGGAGGTCTGTAACACCCAACCACAGTAATATGTAGCGATTTAACTATTTCTAAATCTAAGGCCAAGAATTCCATTTGTTTACTGATTGACTGGGAAAGAACAATTGAAGCATTAAATCTGGATTTAACATAAATAGCCACACCCCCACCTTTTTTGGGGCTATCGGTGCGGTAAACATTGAACCCAAGAATGTTAATGTCTTCATTTGTAGTTGACCTAGTAAGCCAAGTTTCCGATATCATAACAACATCTGCACCTGTTGATTTCACCCAAATTCTGACCATGTCCATCTTTGGTAGTAAGCTCCGTACATTAAGATGAACATATTTTAGACCAGGTAATGATTTAAAATCAGCGGGTGTCTGGGAGCAGAGAAGCTCAGGTCCTAACATGGTAACACCCTATCTAGTTTAATGACTCTTTGTTTAAAAGCACCTGTGGGGACAGACCCACCATCTTGTCTTCTTTACAGGAAAGTTGAGACTTTCTGCTAACCAATCAGGTTTCACTCACTCCTGTACTGCAGATGTGTTTAACCAATCAGATAACCTCCTGACATGTTTGTCCCTAAGTTTAGCTCTTACGCTCTCTCAACGCTCTCTCAACGCTCTCTGGCCCTCTCTCTTACGCTGTCGTTCTCTGGCCCTCAGCTCAGTCTCATCCAGTCCTCATCTTTGTCTCTGACTTAAACAGTCACAAGTTTTTGAGAAATGATTTGAACTTCTCTCCAGTCAGGAAGTTGCTACAAGCCACTTCCACAGTGACTAACTTTAAGTTTATCTCCATTTTTGAAAAATAGCCAAGCAGCTTTTTCCCATTTTTGGAGCCAATCAATTTTTATAGCTTCCCATGAATTAATTTCATTACTTTAACTTTCCATTTTTATTTTTTTTATTTTTATTTAACCTTTATTTAACCAGGAAAAAAAATACCGTTGAGATTAAAAACCTCTTTTTCAAGGGAGTCCTGGCCAAGAGGCAGCAAAGTTACAACAATGAACAGAAATACATTTACATTACATTAAAATGACAGGAAAACAGAGAGCACAGAAGCTCAGGTCCAGGATTTGGTTGCACATTTCCGGACAAAAGTAGAAGCAAAGCAATCAACAACCTCTGCTTAGCAATAGATTTACTTTCAGTTCTTTGATATGTTGAAGCCCCTCCATTTAATGGATTGATAAGATAGTTATACAAAGAAAATATACACTTGAGTTTAGGTAGGTCTCTGGGCAGGGCTGGGGACACGTTTATATCACTTTCCAAATGTACAGGTGGTTGCCCTGGATAAAGAGAAGCTATAGGGCATGTGCTTTTTGAATAAAACACTTTTCACATTGAGGTGATTGTCAGTGTCTTTCCAGTGTGCGCAGGGACAATAGTTTGTAGTTAGATCCCATAAGGCCAATAAGCAAATAAAAGCAAGAACTTTCGCCATCATCCACAACAGGTAATGATGAAGTAATGAGGATTACAGACCTGAGTGGGAATGGCACTGTCATGAATCTTAGCTGCAGCAGTAGAATGGAACTCACAGTAGCAGGCTCAGGCCTGTGGTTCCAGCAGCAGAAGAAGGCTCACTGTAGCAGGCTCAGGCCTGTAGTTCCAGCAGAAGGCTTACTGTAGCAGGCTCAGGCATGTAGCTCCAGAAGAAGGCTCACTGTAGCAGGCTCAGGCCTGTAGCTCCAGAAGAAGGCTCACTGTAGCAGGCTCAGGCATGTAGCTCCAGAAGAAGGCTCACTGTAGCAGGCTCAGGCTATTAGCTCCAGCAGCAGAAGAAGGCTCACTGTAGCAGGCTCAGGCCTGTAGTTCCAGGAGAAGGCTCACTGTAGCAGGCTCAGGCTATTAGCTCCAGCAGCAGAAAAAGGTTCATTGTAGCAGGCTCAGGCCTGTAGCTCCAAAAGAAGGCTCACTGTAGCAGGCTCAGGCTATTAGCTCCAGCAGCAGAAGAAGGCTCACTGTAGCAGGCTCAGGCTATTAGCTCCAGCAGCAGAAGCAGGCTCACTGTAGCAGGCTCAGGCCTGTGGTTCCAGCAGCAGAAGAAGGCTCACTGTAGCAGGCTCAGGCCTGTAGTTCCAGCAGAAGGCTCACTGTAGCAGGCTCAGGCCTGTAGCTCCAAAAGAAGGCTCACTGTAGCAGGCTCAGGCCTGTAGTTCCAGGAGAAGGCTCACTGTAGCAGGCTCAGGCTATTAGCTCCAGCAGCAGAAGCAGGCTCACTGTAGCAGGCTCAGGCCTGTAGCTCCAGGAGAAGGCTCACTGTAGCAGGCTCAGGCCTGTAGTTCCAGGAGAAGGCTCACTGTAGCAGGCTCAGGCCTGTAGCTCCAGAAGAAGGCTCACAGTAGCAGGCTCAGGCCTGTAGCTCCATTGCAGACCTCAAAATCCAATATGCACTGTCCACAGGTTAAATATAACCGACTGCCATGTTTAAATAGGATAAAAGACAATAAAATCCTGTCAAAGAACTATGGAATATTTTTTAAAAATAATAAAACATAGACAAACACTTAAGAGACATGAGACATGCTGCCATCTTGGATCATGTAAACTGCATTGATTGGTGTTGACATTTTTATTCTTTCCTCCTCATCCTCAGAGCGTTAGAAAATCCCTATAAATGCCAAATTCACCCAAACATCTAAAACACTGTGTATATACCATACATCTGTGTTAAAATGTACATTTTGTGAGATACCAATGAGTCAAAATCACTGTGAATAATTGTGAAACTGCCTAATTTATCATCATGTTAATAAGCCTGAAAAATAAACATGTACATACTGTAAACGCTGTATTTTTATTGAAATTTAAACTCTATTCTGACGTCAAGAACCCACTACAAAACAGGGAACTGTAACAATTAATTAAAATAAAGTGATCTAGGACACTTAAAAACTCAATTCTAGATGGCACCTCTGGCAACAAACATATTAAAAATTAATAATTAATATTTTTGAATATTAATCACCCCTTGTTCCCCTACAACAATAAAAAAAAAGTAAATGGCACATGCATACTAAACTACTGGGCTCATGAGATAATCTTATTTTAGAACTAGTAGAAGACCAAGGAACTAAAGCTAATAACTGTATAACTGTGACATTGACTAAATATAAAGATGATTTTTTAAATTACTAATTACAATTATCTGTTAATTGTATTTATGTATCTATTTTGCACAATTAAAAAAACAATACATAACATTGCAGAAAGAAACTCACTGCAGAGGCAGAAAGCTCAGAGCTTAAATATTCTTTTTCAAATTAAAACACCACAAAACTGTTTCTAAACTTTCACTTTCTCAAATATGAATCTAGTTCAAATAAAATGCAGTATAAAATATCTGAGCTGGTGCATTTTGTCACCAATAAAGTAAATTAATGCACAAATAAAACTAATTTTAGAAGAAAAAAGTCTGAGGTAACCAGAAATGTATGATATAAAATTGGGGTCACGACCTGAAAAAGGTTGTGAACCACTGCCTTACATCTTGATATGAAGAGTGAATGGCCTTGTTTTTACTATCATTTATTTTTTATTTTCTGTTACTGTTAATTTAGGGTTCATTACACATTACAGAATATGAACATTCATTGTCTCCTTTTCAGAGTTTTGTACATTGAAGTATTTCAATAAAAAATACATTTCAAGTGAAAAATAAAGATTTGAATCCAACCTGGATGTATCTCAGGTATGGGTCAGTGTGCACTTAAACCCCTGGTCACCAACACGGTGCCCATGGACCTCAGGTAGCCCACATGGACCATGTGTGGGGCCCTCAGGCCTATTCCAACAGCAGCACTAGTCACCAGTTAAGTCCATCTAAAATGTGATTTACCAGCTTCAAACTCACACAGATTAATTCAGATGTAGTCAGAGCCTTAGTACAGTTAAATACTGCTACACTTAGTCATAAAATAACTATCTATAAATGTTTATTTTCACTGGAACATTGAGACAATTGTTCAAGTATCACAGATAGGATTTCAATAAAGATGTTGCAGATTTGGTGTTTAGATTTGGATGTTTTTTCTAAAAAATAAATAGTTTTAAAATAATAAGTGGAGTTTTATAAAAGCTAGAATAATTGTTCGAAGAACATTCTTTGGTTAGTAAAAGAGTAGTTAATGGCTAGTAAAAGAGTAGTTAATGGTTAGTAAAAGAGTAGTTAATGGCTAGTAAAAGAGTAGTTAATGGTTAGTAAAAGAGTAGTTAATGGCTAGTAAAAGAGTAGTAATGGCTAGTAAAAGAGTAGTTAATGGCTAGTAAAAGAGTAGTTAATGGTTAGTAAAAGAGTAGTTAATGGCTAGTAAAAGAGTTGTTAATGGCTAGTAAAAGAGTAGTTAATGGTTAGTAAAAGAGTAGTTAATGGCTAGTAAAAGAGTAGTTAATGGTTAGTAAAAGAGTAGTTAATGGCTAGTAAAAGAGTAGTTAATGGTTAATAAAAGGGTAGTTAATGGCTAGTAAAAGAGTAGTTAATGGCTAGTAAAAGAGTAGTTAATGGTTAGTAAAAGAGTAGTTAATGGCTAGTAAAAGAGTAGTAAATGGTTAGTAAAAGAGTAGTTAATGGTTAGTAAAAGAGTAGTTAATGGTTAGTAAAAGAGTAGTTAATGGTTAGTAAAAGAGTAGTTATTGGCTAGTAAAAGAGTAGTTAATGGCTAGTAAAAGAGTAGTTAATGGTTAGTAAAAGAGTAGTTAATGGTTAGTAAAAGAGTAGTTAATGGCTAGTAAAAGAGTAGTTAATGGCTAGTAAAAGAGTAGTTAATGATTAGTAAAAGAGTAGTTAATGGCTAGTAAAAGAGTAGTTAATGGTTAGTAAAAGAGTAGTTAATGGCTAGTAAAAGAGTAGTTAATAATTAGTAAAAGAGTAGTTAATGGTTAGTAAAAGAGTAGTTAATGGCTAGTAAAAGAGTAATTAATGATTAGTAAAATAATAGTTAATGGTTAGTAAAAGAGTAGTTAATGGCTAGTAAAAGAGTAGTTAATAATTAGTAAAAGAGTAGTTAATGATTAGTAAAAGAGTAGTTAATGGTTAGTAAAAGAGTAGTTAATGGCTAGTAAAAGAGTAGTTAATGGTTAGTAAAAGAGTAGTTAATGGCTAGTAAAAGAGTAGTTAATGATTAGTAAAAGAGTAGTTAATGGCTAGTAAAAGAGTAGTTAATGGCTAGTAAAAGAGTAGTTAATGGTTAGTAAAAGAGTAGTTAATGGTGAGTAAAAGAGTAGTTAATGGCTAGTAAAAGAGTAGTTAATGGCTAGTAAAAGAGTAGTTAATGATTAGTAAAAGAGTAGTTAATGGTTAGTAAAAGAGTAGTTAATGGCTAGTAAAAGAGTAGTTAATGGCTAGTAAAAGAGTAGTTAATGGCTAGTAAAAGAGTAGTTAATGATTAGTAAAAGAGTAGTTAATGGTTAGTAAAAGAGTAGTTAATGGTTTATAAAAGAGTAGTTAATGGCTAGTAAAAGAGTAGTTGATGGCTAGTAAAAGAGTAGTTAATGGCTAGTAAAAGAGTAGTTAATGGTTAGTAAAAGAGTAGTTAATGGTTAGTAAAAGAGTAGTTAATGGCTAGTAAAAGAGTAGTTAATGATTAGTAAAAGAGTAGTTAATGATTAGTAAAAGAGTAGTTAATGGTTAGTAAAAGAGTAGTTAATGGCTAGTAAAAGAGTAGTTAATGGCTAGTAAAAGGGAACATGATGATTCACAATGAAATGTTTCAGAAGTGGTCATTTAAACATAAAATAATGGCATAAATTAAAGAGAAATAAAGTGTTGCTGTTCAAACACATTTCCTAACTTTTTAGTAGATGTAAAGTATTTCTTCGTTATCTTTCCCTTTAATTAAAGTCACAGTGAAACTGGAAAAATGTACTGGTCTTTCTGTGTGTATCAAACTGGTAGCATTACTATATTATTACAAAATAGATTATTTAGTGGGTATAATTGATAATGGTCATTAATGATTATTGGTGATTATTATTTATTAATTGATATGGTATGGTGATGAGAGGTAGAGAATGTCAATGTGTATATGTATGTACAGTATGAGTGTATATATATATATATATATATATATATATATATATATATATATATATATATGAATGTATATTTGTATGTATATACAGACCCTTTCCAAAAAATTAGAATATCATTGAAAAGTTGTTTAATTTCCATAATACCACTCAAAAAGTTAAACTTTCATAGATTATATATTCAGGGCCCACAATTTAAACGATTTCAAGTATTGATTTGTTTATTTTTACATAATTTGGGCTTCCAGTAGGGATGGGCGATATTGACAAAATAAAGGCAGGCATACGCTGTGTGATTTTTTCAATGGTTGCACTCAGCTTCAGCCCAAACTGTGCCACTCAGCCTGAATGTGTGCAGCTCACGATGCATGTTCTCACACTGTTCATACACGACACGTAGGGGTCTTGTTTCTGGAAATGCAACGTACAAATTAGAAGTAGAAAAAGAACACTCACGAGGAACTCACGAGGATTTAAAACATGTTTGAAATCCTTACGACCTACGATTGATGATCGGGAGCTGGTCGTGAGGTGTTAATCGCTTCTCGTGACCCCATGTATACTACACGATGCACGACACATGATCTAGCAGAGACTTGCACGATCCCACAAAATAGTCGCACGAGTTGAAAATCGGCTCAAAATGGGCCAAAAATCAGTGTATGTCTGCCTTAATTCAGATGTTTTATAAGGAATACTTGCTTAATAGGAAATGCAATTAAAAAGGCTATTTGTGGTCAGTTAAAATTTTACTTTTTAAAATCTAAAAACTGTAGTAATACAACAAATAGTAATGCTTAATGCACATAATATACATTTGTTGATTTTACTTAAAAATGTCATTATATAGGTATTAACATGTTAAGAAATTCATACAAAGATTAGTTTTGTTTTATCTACATAATAAATGAATGTGTGTATTTGAAAAAAAAAAGTAATTCATACAAAGTATGAAGTAAAATAAAATGAATTTTTGTTTACTTGAAATTTCTGTTTTCTACATTGAAAACTTTGTGTAATTCATACAAATGTTAGTTATGTTCAATCTAGTTGAATAAATTAGGTTCAGTTTACTTAGAATTTATTTTTCATGCAAAGAAATAAATAAGTAGCTCAAAGAACAATCATTTGATATTTTTCACTTTTACAGAGTTTCACAGCCATAACATAACTATTAAACACAGATTTTCTACCCACTAATGTGGAACTGAGATGGCTGGGAATCAAACCCAGGTTAACTGCTTGAAAGGCAGCGATGCTCTCCACTAAACCACCATCACTACCAATCCTCTCCTTCAATAGTCAACGACAGCTTGGAGATATTTAAAGAACTGTTCTCTGAAAGAAAATGAAAGGATACACAGAACAATGGACCTCGTTCACAAACAGTGCGTGTGCACAAATGTGGGCTTAGATTGTACGTACGAATGTTTGATGCACAAATCTGATTCATTAAAGGTAGGGTAGGTAATTTTCGAAAGCTATCTTGATTTTGGATGTAGCTTCCTCTGACGGTTCCGCCTTTCCCCCCCTCCCTCCCTCCCTCCCTCCCTCAGAACATCAGATCTTAATTTTTGTCAGAACATTAAGAACATTTCAACCAAAAACTTAAAAAGTGTATCTGGAGACAATTCCCTACTTTAGCTTTAATATTTTATTACTTGACTTTATTTTTACCCTGAGAACAAATTTAGAACCTCCTCAGACCATGTGTACGTACAAATAATGAAGCTAAAAAACATTAAACATCTTTTCCCAAACTACATTTATTTATATTAGCTTAAAGATAATAATAATATAAACCAGGTATTTACTCATAAATATTTGTGTGTCCTTGTAGAGAAAAAGGGGTGTGGTTTATGCTGTTTGCAGATTGAGTTTGTTAATTGAAATGATTCTGATTCACTAAAATACACAAAGCGGTGAGAAGAAAAATGTCCTGTGCACACATGTCATGAATCTGATGTTGACTCAGTGTGTAAACTGAACATGTGCTCAGAGTGAGAACATTGCACCACATTTATTAGTGAATGAGGCCCAAATGTTCCAAAAATCCAAAAACTCGATTTAAAAGCGGAGAAGATTGGAACCAATTAAATATCTAATACTGAACCATCAGGGTGCTGTGGTTGAGCTGGTCAAAGTGTCTGTCTATTAAACAGCAGGTCCTGGGTTCAAATCCCAACAGTACCAACTTGTTTTTTTGTGTTTGTGTAACCCTACGGTGATTGTTCTGCTAGTGAGAGCTCTAAGATTCTAAGATAAGGTTATCCAAGTCTAGATTCCATGAGGAGACTGGCTGTAAATAGGTCTAACAGTTTAATAACTGGTAGATTCCACCCAAATAAAGGACACGACAACAGGTTTAAAGTTTGAGTTCAATTAGTATTTGTTTTTCAGTTTCTTTCTTGTTTTTAGTCAACGACTCAAATGAAAAAACAAAAATAAATGTACAGATCGGCCACAATATTACCTCTGAGATCTCAGTAAAAATAAAATAAAAATAAAAGGACAAAAATAAAGTACCTTGGTACCAAATAAAAATAACCTGAGTGCACTCATTAGGATCCTACCACGCCGTTAATACTCAGCGTCCATGAAAAAAGAAAGGTACCCAATGTAACCGTTGCAGCGCTGTTAGACAAGGAGGTGGACCAGGGAACCAGGCACCAGGGTGAACCAAAAGGAATCCAGTTGCAGCAGAACCAAGAATCAGATCCAGATGAATCCTCTATAAAAAAAACAACAAAAAAAAACACAATCTGCAAAACGTGCAGAAAATGAGCTACTAATCAGTCTTTGTGTTCTTATTCATATTATTGTCCATTACTCAACTCAAATTCAGCTTATCAGCTGGAATAACCTAAATAAAACAGTATTACAATCAAAATTGGCATTCATTTTACAATTAAAAATATTTATTTTCAATAAAATATAAATCATTTAAATAATTGGCTGAAATATAAATCACAGTATGGTAAACATCCTAAATATACAGGTAGCATATCACAATCACATTTACATATGATTGTACAAAGTAGTTCACTGTTATTGTTCAATGCCATTTTTACAATGGTGATTTTCAAAACAAAAGTAATAAATTCATTCTTTCAGTAGTCAGTTTCAACATTAAAACATTATCCTGACTGGTTTTTATCATCAGCAAAGTTCACTAATACGTTTATAGTCATTTCTCAGCAACACTAGCATGCTAATGCTAATACACAGAAAATGTGGTCAGGCCACCAGGATAACCACGTCTCAAAACGTTTTTACTTCTAAGTTCCAACTGGTTCAAAAACATTCACAGGTCCTGTAGGATATGTTTACAATGATCATAGTTAGTCTCTGGATTGATTTATATCATGAAAACAACTTTTATTTAAAGTGTACCTCTCCTTTTGTTTCTCTGTGATGTGCTAGCTTAGCAAGATGGATGCCAGAGAAAGAAAACCAGCGAAGAAGAAAGCTAAAGTGCATTAGTGCACTACCCTCTGGTGAAACTCAGAATTACACTTCATTCGCTTTAACAGGTGTTTGCATCAGATTGCATTGTAGGATAAAACTGGCAAAAATAACAGGATTACATTTGTATTTCACAGAAGGAAGAGTTCATTCAACCATCATTTATAAGAATTTAAAGGCATTAACAGGAAGAGAGAGAGTGATATTAGTCTTAGATGATCACAAAGGTCAGAGGTCATGATAACCACAAAGAACACTTACATCTTTTAGAAAGAAAAACACAGTAAAAAGGTTTTTCTAACAGATTATAAACAGTTCTTAGAATGTTCTGTAAGAAGATGATTTGATGATTAGAAGAAGAAGAATCTTCAGAATTCACCAACATGTAGGAAAAGCTTGTCCATCAGGAAGAACAGTTTTCCTCTGTTGACCAGCGTTCCTGGTTCTATTTGTTGGGCCTATTATAATGTCCTTCATAGACATATGTTGGGAGTAAATGTGTGAAATGAACGTATGAATTCCATCAGTGAAAGTGTGAGAGTGTTCAGGACCCTGTTCATTGTGATGAACTCTGACCCAGAACCAGTCTCTGTGTTAAAAGAAAAAAACATTAGGAGATAATCCCTACAGGAAAAAAAAAAGAATTTAAAAAACGGATTAAAAATAAGAATAATTTGGAAAACGGATTTAAAAAATATATATATTCGGAAACAGATTTTAAAAAAATAATAATTTTGTTAACCTTCAACAGCATGTGCAAACAAGGAGAAAAAAAAAAAAAAAAAAGGAAAATAGATTTTGAAAAAATTAATTCAAAAAACGGATTTTAAAAAATAATAATTTGGAAAATGGATTTAAAAAATAATAATAATTTGGAAAATAAATTTTAAAAAAATGAATTCGGAAAATGAATTTAAAAAAAAAAAATTCGGAAAACTGATTTAAAAAAAAATAATTTGAAAAACGGATTTAAATAATAATAATTTGGAAAACAGTTTTTATAAAAATTACTTCGGAAAACAGATTAAAAAAGATGAATAAAAGAAGGCAAAACTATAATACGTTGGGTGTTACACTGAGCCACAGTGGTGCTTAGGTTAAAATAACTAGTTATTTATTATAATAAAGACAACAATATTAAGGCGTACATTAGTGTTTTATACATTTATGTCTACTGAATACAGAAAAAGATGATTTACATGGTAAACACTGCTTTCAGTTCATTAAAGAAAAGAACAATAGATTTTAAGTGTTTTAAGACAAACTAACATCAACTACTGCACAAAACAAGACTAAACACAAGCTCACTGGGGACATCTACTGGTGAGATTTAGAGATATAACTTTAGTTGGAAGACGTACAACTATTTAACACTTGTAGTTAAGATGTGTGAATGGAATCAGTGATTTTTTTTTGCAGTGTTTGCACAAGTAAATTTCTATATTTTTGTACCTGTTTATTTTTCATTTATCATTAAGCTTTACATTTAGGTTATACAATATAACCTTTATTTGTTCCACAAAGAGGAAATGTGCAGTGTTTTAGCAGCAGTAGATAAATAAACAGGGTAATAAACAATCGGAGATATTTACACACACATGGTCCTGTACACAGTACAGTGAGAAAGAGGGAAGATAATGGTGCATGAAGGGATATTACACAATAAAATATGTAATTCTTAAATGGTCTTTTTCTAATATGTTTATCTAAAGTCTAAGTTTAGTTTTTTTAATTCTTAATTTTTGAAGGTGAGTACAAACATGACAACAGTATAATGTACATTATAGTAAATTATTTTCCTTTTTAAAAAGCTGCATTTATTACACTTTGAAATAATTCAATATATACTACTGTTTTTTTATTTTCATAAAGTGATTAAATAAGTATCTTCTGTTATTATTTTGACTGACCTTTTGAAATGTCCGGTCTGCAAACCAGAACAAATAAAGATACTTGATGGTAGACTACATTAACTGCTACTTTAAATCTTAAAGTACATATTAATACAAGAGCACATCTCAAACAAATACATGACAATTATAATGTAGTTTAAAATGGAAAATTAAAACCAGAGATTTTCTTGATATTTTCTTTTTTAAATTACCTGATATTTGTACTTTTTCAGTGATGATTCAAATGAAGAAAATCACAGTGTAAAAAAAAAACAAAGAGCACTGGAATCAATGTGTCACATTTATTTATTTAACCAGACCAGATCAACAACTTCCTGAACTGTTGGTGTCCATTTTCCAGCTGACAGCAGGTTTATGTTGGAATCCTGTGCAGCCTGATCTCTGGGTTCTTCAGTCCAACACTGGAACCAGAAGGTGTCGTCACCATCCGTGTGTCGCTGGGATCTGAAGATGATTCCTGCTCCATGTCTCCATCCACACAGAGATGTGAGTGGAGAACAGATGAAGTGCTGAAGGTCTTCCCACACTCATCACATCAGAAAACATTCTTCTCATGAACTTGTTGGTGGAGAATAAGGTCAGATTTCCTCTTGTAAGATTTTCCACATGTGTCACATTTATGAGGTCTTTCTGATGAGTGGCTGGTTTGGTGTTGTTTTAACTGGTGATATGTTATAAAAACTTTGTCACACTGGTCACAGGGACACACTTCATGTCCAGTGTGAGATCTCAGGTGGATGATGAGGGTTTGTTTATGTTTATATCTTTTCCCACAGTGGTCACAGTGATACAACTCTGTTCTGGAGTGAGTCTGCATGTGCAGAGTTAAATTTGATCTATGTGTGAAAGTCTTTCCACACTGTTCACATCTGTGAGCTTTGATTCCACGATGAATGAGAACATGTTGACTGAGGGCTCCAGATTGACTAAAAGTCTTTCCACATTCATCACACATGTGAGGTTTCTCTCCACTGTGAACAAGCTGATGGTTCTTCAGGTTCACTTTCTGAGCAAAAGCTTTTCCACACTCGTCACAGATGAAGAGTTTTTCTCCAGAATGGATTCTTTGATGTATAGTGAGGGTTGATTTCTGGGCATAAGCCTTTCCACACTGGTCACAGCTAAATGGCTTTTCTCCAGAATGGATTCTTTGATGTATAGTGATGGTTGATTTCTGGGCATAAGCCTTTCCACACTGGTCACAGCTAAATGGCTTTTCTCCAGAATGGATTCTTTGATGTCTATTGAGGTTTGATTTCCTGGTAAAGGCCTTCCCACACTGATCACATGTATGTTTAGCTTTAACTCCAGCTTGGCTCTGCTGTTGAACTCTTTGCTCTGAAGTTTTTCTCTTAGATTTGTTTCTTTGTTGTGGCTGAGCTTCATTGTCCTGAGAACGTTGAGGTGTCACTTTGTTCTGGCTTCCAGAGTCCTGTAGAACAGTTAGAGATTAAACACAGAGAAGGAACCAAACAAACATTTGTTTCTAAATGTGTTCCTAGAAAGAACAGTGGCTGTTCATCCACATCCACATGGACGTCAGCAACCAAACTTCAATCCACTCATTTCTCACCATATTTGCTGTCACGGCTGAGTGGTTCCACAATCCTCCATTCACCTGTAACATCAGCATAGAATCAGCTCCACCTGAAGGATAGAAGAGACAGAATGAACATGAAGGATCTAGAAATATTCATTCATCCTTTGCAGTGTTATCACTTTGAAATTGACTAAAATGATCATTTTGTTCAGAGATCACATGACGTGGAGGAAAATATTTAGATTTTGTGGCTGAATAATTTAAATTCCCATGGATTTGTAAATGAAGGTCTTCAGTGGAAACAGTTTGACTTTGAGGTTTGACTTTGTTCTTACAGGATTAATGAACAACTTGTAATGAGCTCATGATTGGCTAATTATGGTCCTATAATATCTGTGTTAATAGAATCATAGACAGAATGACAGAATCAACCAATAAAAATAAAATCCACTGTTAAATGCAGAAAGTGACATAATGTGAATGAAACGCTGTCATCGTGAGGTAAAGGGAAATGTTAAAGGGGACCGTTCATTTGGTGCACCCCAGCACCCCTCCTGGTCCTGAGCTAAACAACATGTTGAAGCGTCCACCTGAAACACGTCTAAACTACCAAAATACTGAGCAGACCAGTTCCCACGTAACGTTTATGTGTCTGTGAAGCTACGGCCATTTCTGGTGAAGAGCTGCAGTTGTTCTGTTGTTGTGGACGAGACCAACGATGACAGGGATTGTAGAGTCTGAAACATCATAGGTTCATGATAACTTGATAGCTTCTAATACTGTACAATATTCTGCCCTCTAGTGGTGAAATAACTGATGCATTTGTTTTTGTTTAATCATTATAGTCTGGAATGATGTCATCAGGATCATTTAAATTAGCTTAATTTAAATTAAGTTGATCAAACTTAATCGATAAACCTGATCAGATTCAGTAAACTATTGATCCCTGAGGGGAAATATGTTGATATTAATGCTGCTCTCATACATCTTTATATTACATATAAAATAAAAAAAAATGTTTTTTGTTTAAATGTATTTGTAATATATTTCTAGAATATTTCTAAATAAATGAAATTTTAAAAAAAAATGAATCATTTGTGTGAATAAAACAGAAAACAAAATATCCCTGAACTTATCAGAATCAGAATCAGAATCAGCTTTATTGACCAGGTACAGTTTAGAACAATACGAGGAATTTGACTTGGTAGTTGCAGTGAAAGAAGACACATCAACACACCGGAGCAGCCTTTTGCGGCGCCCACATATTTAGGTGAAAAAGGGATCAACAACAGGAGGAGAGGAGGGGTGAGGGGAAATAAAAAACTGCCAGTTTGAAACTGATTTCCCTAAACAGAGAAAACAGTGTGAAACCAGGAAAAAAAAAACCGCCTCTGCAAACATAAATGTAAGCATGACACAGTCAAACAACTCGAGACAAGGCATGTGGGAAGGGTTGGGTGGGAGGTTGGCTGGGGGAGGGGGTCAGGTGGGAAGAACAGCAGGATTCCAGCCGTTTGGGGACATGGGCGTGCTGCCAATGGGCGCTGCAACCATGCCTCCAAGCAGCTGTGGATGGGAGGTGGGGAAAGATGGCCAACGAGGCATTTGAAGTTGAGGACCTGTAGCTGCGTTACTGACAACCAGATGACGTGTGGAAAAGTTCAGCATCAACAGTTCCAGGTGGGAATGTAGGGAAGGAGCGGGGGGAGGGAGTGGGGGTAAGAGCCGCCGTCTGCAGAAACTTCCTGGTGATAAGAGTTGAGACAACCTTGGCTTTAGCCTTGGCTGGCTGGGGAGCCGAAAGGGAGATAAGCAATGTGATTTGATACAGGCTATGTCAATTTCCAATAGCCTTCTGTCCTGGGTCTCTCTGCTGTAATCCAATGAATGGCCTAGTTTCCACTTCCAAGCCGGGTCTCCAACTTCTCCCAGTTGTTATCCATAACGCGTAGACGATCCAAAAGCAGCTCTTGCTTGCTTTTGATATCGATCAACACATGAGTCTGAGTGTTCAGAGCCCTGCTACATCCTTCAGAAATCACTGGCAGCTTTTCCAAAACAGTCGCCAGCGTAGTACGGACTTTTCGATAGATTAGGAAGCCACCAGCTCCGATCAGCAGCATGCCTACTATCATTATTCCAATCATGTAGATGTCCTCCACGTCTTCCACGGAAAGGATGGACAGACACACAACTCGCCACTTGTTCCAAGGGTCAAGGGTGTATCCAGCCGCAAACGTCCAGCTTGGACATGCGGGTTCACCACCCCCGGTTCTTTTCGTCGAAAAAATCTGATCGATAGCACTGAGAGACCAACTAATTAATTCCATTATTCCGGTTTTGGATGAGTTACAGAGAGAGGCTCTTGTTAGGCTCACAAGACCAGACAAAGCAGCAGCTGGGAGAGATCAGAAAGGAAGGGAGGGAGAAACAGAGAGTGCGACTGTCCTCGTCGAGAGAAGCAAGAAGAAAAAAAAAAAAAAAAAAAAAAAAAAAAATTATTGATTAAAGTCAGGTCATGTTCTCCACCACAGATCCTGGATCAGTACCAGTAGTGGGCGGTTAAGGAAGAATTGTTGGTAGAATCGTGCACTTTGGGTTAAAAGCATGAAACTTGGCACATAGATGGCATGAACACTACTGATTATTTTAGGATGTGGATCCACCTCAGCAACCTCCCCTAGTGGTCCTTATGGCCATTTTTCTCAAAATGGCCGTTAATTTATTGAAATACATATTGAAATCCATAGCCGAGCTCATGCTGCTTTATAAACACGTGTCTGTTTACATGTCAATCACGACAGAGAGCTTCCTGGAGGCGTGGCTTCTCCAGCTCAGTGCTGAGTCAAATTCGTCATCAAAGTGGGAACGAGTCATCAAAATGTAGTGAGGTGTTTGGGCTCACCCTGTAGTAAGAAAGGAGCAAATCACCCTCTAACTAACGATTGAGGGAATTAATTAAAAACTATATTTAGGACATGTGTATGAAGCCCTAATAACACTTTATCATGTTTAAAGCACAGAAAAGTTAATTTAGCGTAACATGTGACCTTTAAATAAACGTTGTTATTGTCACACTGACTCAGCATCTGATTTTGGGACACACACACACACACGCACACACACACACACACACACACACACACACACACACACACACACACACACACACACACACAAATTATCCAATTCAAATGTTAAAATGAACAGATTTAAATATATATATAATATTGAACTTATTTTTCAAGGAAAAATGTTTTTAATATGTTAAAACCAGAGTAAACATATTTTCTAATGATAATCTGTACTTAATTAAGGAAATCTAGTGATTCCTTCAATGACTACAGTGTTCTTTCATCCTAGCAGATTAAAATGAATCTTCATATTTTGTCTGTAAATTGTGTCTTACCTGTAGCAGCCATTCCTCACTCAGGTCTTTACTATTTAACCTTTCAAACTTCACAAAAATGTTTGTTTTACTTTTTGATACAAAGACACTCAGAGATATTTTACTACTGAACCACTTGTAGTGAGAAGCAACTGAAGATTTAGTTTTGTTTGATTCTCTTTCATCTTGCTGCCACGGCAACTGTTCACTTTCAAGTAATGTCAACAAACTGTTTCCTATGTTGTACATGTATACATACAGTGTGAACAAATTTAGTTAATATACTTAACTAATATTTTTAAGTATATGTACTTTACTTGAGTATATATATATATTTTTCACACTACATTTCTATTGATGCCCTTATTATTACTCTGAACTTTTTCTCTCCTGTCAGCTTAGTTTTTTGAAATAGCTTATTTTCTGATAATAAATAGTTTCAGTTGATTCTCATATGGGTTATCCCAGTTCTATAATACATTTAGTCTGTCACACTCATCAATGCATTCACTATTTCAACACTAAGACCCACATAAACATGGAAATCACATCTTGTTCTGTCACTTCTAAAGTTTGGGTTCAAATAAAAATAGTAGGCCTGTAAATCTGATTCATATGTGAAGTCCTGTCTCTGCATTGACTGCATGTGTAGGACATCCTCATTTTCTGTTGGTACACTCACAGTATGAGCCATGTTACTTTTTACAGTAAAAACATATTAAGTAGTAATAAATAGTCTGAAGATCCTCCTGATATATCACATCTATTCTGTAAATATTGAAATCAAACACCCTTATTTTATGTATTACATACACACACCTTTGGCTCTGAAAGCTCTCAAACTGCTTCAAACACTATCATCTACATAAGATATTAAACTTATTTTTGAAGGAAAATAGTTTTAAAATATAATGTATTTTCTAAGGATAATCAATACTGTTATCTATTTATTTATTGAAATAAAATCTAGTGATTCCTTCAATAACTACAGTGTTCTTTCATCCTAGCAGATTAAAATGAATCTTCATATTATGTCTGTAAATTGTGTCTTACCTGTAGCAGCCATTCCTCACTCAGGTCTTTACTATTTAACCTTTCAAACTTCACAAAAATGTTTGTTTTACTTTTTGTTACAAAGTTACTCAGAGAGAGTTTTTGCTACTTCTCCACTTGCAGTGAGAAAAGCAACTGAAGATTTAGTTATGTTTGAGGCTCTTTCATCTTGCTGCCACGGCAACCGTTCACTTTCAAGTAATGTCAACAAACTGTTTCCTATGTTGTACATGTATACATACAGTGTGAACAAATTTAGTTAATGTACTGAAATTTTACTTGAGTATTATTTTTAGTGGATAATTTTACATTTCCACTGATGTCATTATTACTCAGTACTTTTATTTATTCAATCAACTTAGTTTTTTTTTTTTTTTTCTTTGTCACTGGCCACGTTTACATTTGAGCTTTAATTCCTCTTTAATTCAGAATAAAAGTTAAATCATCTTTAAACTCACCTTGTAAACATTTAATTCCTAATGCAAACTGAATTCCAAATTAAACCTAAATCTGAATTAGGTGGCTGGTTTATTCCAATTTCATTTCTGAATTAAATAATTCCTCTATCTTGTAAACACTTAATTCTGCTTTAATTTAATCCACTTAAACACTGTAATTAACTAGTATTTTCAATATGTACTTTCTATGAGTATTATTTTGGGGGATAAGGTTTGGTTGGAGGAGATGATGACACTACCTTTTCTGGGTTCATATCATTTGGAACATGATTAATAACTATAGTTTGTCAGATTAATGCATTAGGTATTATCATTGTTGTACATAGACGGATCACAATTACATACATTAGGAACAAAAGTTTAAAGATCATTTTATTTGCTATCACAGTTTTTTTAATACTTGTGGTACTTTTACTTTAACAGATTTAAGGATTCTAAACTGTCCAAAGTTTCTGTAGCCCAGTAAAAAAAAAGCTTGGGTGTTAGTAAATGTTAGAAGATGTTCACTGATTAAGGAGGTTATTTGTTTTATTAATTTCTGAACATTTGAAAACGTGTATTTTTCTGTTACTTGAAAAGGAATGTTTATTTTTGTATGTAAACTAAACCAATTGTATAAGGTGAAGAATATGTTTTGTTTGGTTTGAAGAGTATATGTGTAGTGACCAAAAGTGACCAGAGGAGGTGCTGTGGAGGAAATGAAGAGCCACGGAAGGTGTAGAGAGAAGAAGAGGAATGGAGAAAGAAGAGAAAGAAAAGGAGACAGAGCAGATAAAGTTGAGAGAGAAAAGAAAAAAGGAAGTCCATGTTCAGAGTTCATGTTTTAGAGGACCAGCCACACAGAAGAGGACGTGAGATTGTCAACCCGACACAGTCTACTGAGCGGACTCTGTGTGAGAGTTGTACGTCAGACCGACGGATGAACATTAGCCTGTTAGCATTTAGCTTAGCTTGTCCAGCAGAGTGATTCAGTGCTACGGCGTCCATCAGCCATCCACCTGTCCTGCTCGGGAAACGAGAGGAGAAACTAGGCTGGTGTGGTGTGAAGTGGACTGCTGCTGTCGGAGAGAGGATTTTCACCGTTGGAGGAGCTAACACCACGTGGAGAGTTTGGACCTTGAATGCACCACGGAGATCCGCCATTTTCCATCAGTGTGGAAGTGAGGGAAGGAGAACACCCTGAAATACAGGCCTGAACTTGTTTTATTTTTATATGCTGGCTTTTTCAGGGTTTATTTTGTTTTATTTTATTACAGTGGGCCCACATTTTGTGAGTGTTTTATTTTTACCTTACCTAAATCTTTGATTGTCTAAACAGTGATTTTTTTTATGTTTGGTTAATTCAAAAAGAAAATAATAAGTTTGATATAAAGCATTATTAATCCCTACTTTTGGTATTTATTATTTGTGGTGAAATATTTAATGGGCATGTGTTTTTCCTGTTTCTATTTTATCTTAATAGATCTGCGGTTGGGATAGGCTAATTAAAAATTCAATACTATTTATTAAAGAGTCCCAGAGCCTTGCTCAAAGAATTAGAGGGAGCAAGAGCGCTACATTTCATTGTTCTTTTGTCTTATACTCCATGTAAAGAGGTCTTTTATTAGTCTATTTTCTTTTTAAAGTGGTGCCATTTTTGTGGCTTTAGACTTCAGTTACATTTATGTATAAAATAGCTTCCCTACATTATAAACAAATTAAAAATATAACTACTTTTTTTTATATTTTCTGTTTCCACTTGATCCAGAATAATAATAATAATTCTCAACAAGAATTGTTGATTGATTTGTTACATGACTGCTACAGGGTTTGAGTTTATTTTATTTAGTTTCACATCTACCTGTAGCTCTTTGTTTTTTAGACTGATGACAACTTGTTTGTAGTTTTATTTCAGCAAGTTTCACTTTTACAGTTACAGTTGTGGACCTTTGTAAGTGAATACACTAGTTACATTACAACAACCAAATGAAACTGTATCAACTAAGTGAATTCATAAAAATGGCCTGTGTAAAGGTTTTTTCAAATGAAAAAATTGTTGAGCAAAAAATAAACACAGAAAATCTGCTCACGGGGACTCGAACTCACAACCATGGGCATGAAAATCCAAAATATTCCATAGGACAGTGGTTTCTAAACTTTTCACAGTTGAAAACACCTTCAGACTTTGAACCTAAAGCCATGCACCCCCTACTCCTCCACACTTAAAAAACATCATAATGTAATGTCATATACAGTTTAGCCCTACATGGGAATTTTTCACTGAATTTGACCTGTTGAGGAATAATATATAATGGAAAAAAATAACAATAATCTGTTAGCACATAAAAAAACATCTTATTCAGAATTATCACTTGTTTGATTTATCTAATCATTTAGCCTACTGGCATTTTTAGTAATAAATCTATTTCCTCTTTGTTTTAAAAAAACAAGTCGACCAAACATTTGTTATGTAAATTTGTTGTTATGTAAATTTGTTGTTATGTTGCTGCTGTTTTTTTATCCTGCAATACGAGCCAATGCAACCACATTTTGTTATCTGTACTGTAAAGTTTAAGTTTTAATGACAATAAAGAAAGTCTAAGTCTTGATTGAACATATTGCAGTAATACAACATATTGATCACCCTGAAACTGTGAAATACAACTCACTACAACTTAAATAAGATGGATGAGGTTGAGAGGATGAACAGAACTCTGCAATGTTTGGCTGAATTTGAGAAAGTCTGAGTTTTTAATCGTTCTCCACATAAAGTCAACAGTAGGAATAAAAAGATGAACTCACAATATTGAAAGAAAAGAAACATTTTGACTTTACAAAATAGTTGAATTATTTAGCTCAAAATAAGCATTAAAGTTTAAAATAAAACCTTTATTGTAAATACATGAAAACATTAACATGAAACTAAACAAGTGATATTAAAGATTGTTAAACAAAACTTAACATTTCAGATTTTTACTCTAGAGAAAAATAAAAACAGGAAATACTGTTTGTTGGCTAAACTCCTTAATTTAGGTTTCAAACTGGGATTAAAAAAATGAAATGTAAGATTAACAAAATTCTATTTTGTTTGCAGATATAAAAGCATGCTGTTCTTGGGAGATAACATTAGCTTTTGCTGATATCAGAAAATGTCCAACACTTAATTTTCTAAATTAAATGACAGAGATGATGGTCAGAAATATGAAATACAATCATTTTTTATTTTTTTACAAGTTGGTCAGTATGTGACTGTCCATGGACACCAGCATGAGGCACAAGACGGGTTCTACTTCCAGGTTCCATCGTGGGAGTGTCACCAGATGGGTTCTACTGCCATCTGTGTAAATCATAGCTTTCAGATATTACGTTAGAATAAGGGGTCGTACATCTTTCATCCACTTTGTTGAAGTGGTGAAACACTTACCTTGAGCTTGGTTCTGTTACTGTAAATGTCTGCACTGACACAAGCACTATTACCTCATCATTTCATTAAGCATTTTATTTATGTTTTCTTTGATGGTTATGCATAATCAATGTAATCTGTTTATGAGACAGTTTGTTTTAAATGCATAAATACTAAGTTTTTGACATTCCACCTAGAATGTTTTATAGACTTTATATAACATACTGTCAGCATTTCTTGCTTTCAGAGATTCCTAAAGATAGGAATAGTTTTCTTACTAGAAAATGTTTTATTAGATGTTCTGACACATTGGATGTATTGACACAAACACTTACCTCATTGAATTGTTTTATTTATCCAGGTTAGCCACACCATGTCTTGTTCTCATGCACATTATTTTGAAATGGTGTTCTATAATAATAATAATAATAATAAAAAAGAACCTAGTTTGATCTTTGTACACATTTTTTGTACTTTTTTATTGCATGGGAGAGAACTTTTACTCTGAGTACATTTTAAATGATCAACTTTTTACTTTTACTTGATTAGTAACTTTACTTCGACTTAAGTAAAATGTCATCAAAGTAACAGTACTTCTACTTAAGTAGACTTTTTCTGTTCTCTTTCCACCCCTGGTTGCTATAGATACGATCAACAGACTGATGAAAATAACCGTGATGGGTACAGAGTCAGAGCGTGCAGCAGGAGTCGCCATAAGATGGATGTTCCCGTCAGATTTCCAAGTATCTTGATCATTTAAAAAAAAAATTCACAAAAAACAGAAAAAAATTCACAAAAGCTCTTTTCACTAATTTTTCCTCCTGTTTCTTTTTTTTCTGTTTTCCATGAATCTCTCATCACTCGTCTGTCAGCCTGATTATTTACAGTAAGTACGTTACTCACTACTACACGGGTCACTATAAGTGAAACACTGAGGTATAAAGAGTGCTGATATATTTACTAAAGTAGAAGAAGTTAATGTTACTTGATTTAAATTGTACTCAAGTACAATGTTTATTTTTGGTAATAAATCTTGGTACGGGTCCCTTGCATACATAAACATCTCATGTAGAAACTTAAAAAGGAAGAGACCAAATCTACCACAATTACAACTTTATTTATTTTCCACAAAGGCATCTGTATAAAAGCTTTGTAAGAATGTACAATTATTAATAAAATAAAACAACATTAATTAATTCAAATCAAAATCAATAAATTCTCAGGTTATATAGTATAGATACATTTATGAACTCTAAAACTGAGAAAATAACCTCCATTCAACGCTGTTTTGGTGCCGTACATTACGTTTAATCTGATTGATCGGCTATGATGTGATGCATTACATTTAATCTGATTGATCTGCTATGATGTGATGCATTACGTTAAATCTGATTGATCGGCTATGATGTGATGCATTACGTTAAATCTGATTGATCGGCTATGATGTGATGCATTACATTTAATCTGATCGGCTATGATGTGATGCATTACGTTTAATCTGATTGATCGGCTATGATGTGATGCATTACATTTAATCTGATTGATCGGCTATGATGTGATGCATTACGTTTAATCTGATTGATCAGCTATGATGTGATGCATTACGCTTAATCTGATTGATCGGCTATGATGTGATGCATTACGTATAATCTGATTGATCGGCTATGATGTGATGCATTACATTTAATCTGATTGATCTGCTATGATGTGATGCATTACGCTTAATCTGATTGATCGGCTATGATGTGATGCATTACTTTTAATCTGATTGATCGGCTATGATGTGATGCATTACATTTAATCTGATTGATCTGCTATGATGTGATGCATTACGCTTAATCTGATTGATCGGCTATGATGTGATGCATTACGTTTAATCTGATTGATCGGCTATGATGTGATGCATTACATTTAATCTGATTGATCGGCTATGATGTGATGCATTACGTTTAATCTGATTGGTCGGCTATAATGTGATGCATTACATTTAATCTGATTGATCTGCTATGATGTGATGCATTACATTTAATCTGACTGATCGGCTATGATGTGATGCATTATGTTTAATCTGATTGGTCGGCTATGATGTGATGCATTACATTTAATCTGATTGATCGGCTATGATGTGATGCATTACGTTTAATCTGATTGGTCGGCTATGATGTGATGCATTACGTTTAATATGAATTAATGAGTCATCGTTTTAACTTTTTAAATTAATAATTTGTTTATGTCCCTTGTCTTTTATGCCTGTGTATTAATACTAGGCATGCAACAGTAATATTCTCTACAGGGTTGGGCTCAATTATAATTGTAATCACATAACTGATAAGTATGCATTATTGATCATTAATTACAATTATGACATAATCGTAAATGCTAAATTCTGTGGCCGTTGTGATCTTAATTGAATTGTAATTGAGTTCTAATAATTGACTTAGAACTGTAACATGGTTCCCCAGTTTTATGTCAATTACAATTACTATGTCTAATACATATGTAGTTCATTGTGTGTGTGTGTGTGTGTGTGTGTGTGTGTGGGTGTGGGTGTGTGTACGGATTTGCACTGCAATCTTAGTAAAGTCCCCACAGCAAGTAAGGAAACAGCTCCACCAAGATCCCCCCAACAGACAAGCCCCCACCCCTCCCCTATGTAACACACTAGGGGCTCAGGAACTGACTACAAATAAAGGTAAACAGAAATAGGTCCGCCTGTTGAACCAAAGTGTGTGAATAATTGACAGACAAAATAATTTTGGGTAAGTATATATATTTAAGATATTTTGAGTCAGTATATATTTTATATATATTATTTAGTTGCTATTAATAATTAGATATAGACAATAAACAACAATAACAAAAATACAATCACAAAACACAAAGGAAATCATTTCCACAAAGTTCTTTCGCATCGGAAAAAAAAGAAAAGCAAACAAACAAAAAATCCCCAGGGTTTAATCCAGATATAAGGTCCGTGTGTCCGAGGAAACAAAAAGATCAGATATTCCTACTGCGATGCAGCGGTGGTTGGGTGGTGCTCGCCATCTAGTGGTTGAGAGTGGTAGGTGATCCAGAACTAACAAAAAAACCTGACTTAAAACAAGGCCAACAACATTTAGTCAAAAAGCTAATAAAATTAGTACCTTTTAAGAGAAAATAAATGAACCTTAGCACCCTTAAATAAATTGGTCATTGTTAAATAAATGAACAGTTATAACTTGAAATAAATCCAGCAGAAAATCCATATCAATCGTAATCAATTGAAGTTTCATTATATACATTCACAGTTAATATAAAGTGGCACTTTTAAATCAAAATCATTAGCTGAACGCTAAGTCATGTCTTAAACATACATGTCTTCAACTTATTCTTTAAATAATTCATTGCTGTTGTACACACATATCTAATTCATTCAAAAGGTCAAGC
>NW_021145002.1:0-29702 GCF_900634775.1 Gouania willdenowi | reverse complement strand
CAGTTGAAGAGGGCAGTAATAATTAGCAGCTCTCCCATGAGGTTAGGGAGAGGGGGGAGGGCGAGGTTGGCGAGGGCTGAGAGGAATCACCAGGTGGTCATTAGGGGGAGTGCTGCTCGTAGGCCCCGTGTGAGTAGCAAGGTGCGGCTGTGGGTGCGCTCATAGTTAGTGTTTGCCAGGCAGAAGAGGGCAGAGGAGGTGAGGCCGTGGGCAATTATAAGGAGAAGGGCCCCTGAGAATGCAAGGGGGGTTTGAATGAGAATTGCGGCTGCTACAAGACCTATGTGGCTTACAGAGGAGTACGCAATGAGGGATTTTAGGTCTGTCTGCCGTAGGCAGATGGAGCTTGTCATAATTACGCCCCAAAGAGCGAGAATAAGGAAAGGGTAGCTGAGGTGGGTTGAGGCCGGTCCGAGTGTGGGGGCAATGCGTATCATGCCGTATCCGCCAAGCTTAAGAAGGACAGCGGCAAGAATTATTGAACCTGCTACGGGGGCCTCTACGTGGGCTTTTGGGAGCCAGAGGTGAACCCCGTACAGGGGTATTTTTACTAGAAAGGCAATTAGGCAGGCAGCCCATCAGAGCTTGTCTCCTCATGAACTTAAGGGGAGGGGGGAGACGTAATTGAGGGTGAGAAAGGAGAGAGTGCCGGCTGTGTTGTGTAAGAGTAAGAGCGCCACCAGCAGGGGTAAAGAGCCGGCTAGGGTGTAGAAAAGGAAGTAAGTGCCTGCATTTAGGCGCTCCGCCTGGTTTCCTCAGCGAGTAATAATGACAAGGGTGGGGATGAGGGTGGCTTCAAATATTACGTAAAACATAATGACTTCAGTAGCGGTGAAAGCGAGGATAAGAAAAAGTTGGAGCAGTGTTAGAAAGGTCACAAAAAGCCGTTTTCGATTAAGGGGCTCTTTGGAGGTGTGGGGGAGGCTTGCTAGTAGTATGAGGGGGAGGAGCCAGCATGTGAGGGCTAGCAAAGGGGTTGAGAGGGCGTCGGTAGTTATATATGGGCTTAGGGTGGACCAGTCTGCGGTTGTAGGCTGGCCCAATAGGGGGATACTAAGAAAAGCAACCAAAAGGCTATAAGTAAGGGTTGTGAGCTGGAGTTTTGATGGAGGGGCAAGTCAGATGGTGGGGAGAAGTATGATTGTGGGGAGGAGGAGTTTTAGCATTGAAGCAAGTTGAGGTTCTGGAGGCAGTCTGAGCCGTGGGTGCGGGTGGTTGCAACTAGAAGGCTAAGGCCTGCGCCTGCCTCACAGGCTGAGAGGGCCAGGAGGATCATGGGGGAGGGTGCGAAGTAAAGAGCCCCGAGTTGGAGGGTTCATAGAGAGAGGGAAATATAGAGGGAGAGCATTATGCCCTCTAGACAGAGGAGGGCGGACAGGAGATGGGTGCGGTGGAAAGTAAGGCCTGTAAGGCCCAATATAAAGGTGGTGGAGAATACAAAGTGTGTGGGTGTCATCAGGTCATTGCGGGCTTAAACCACAAGTTCTTGAGCCGAAATCAAGGGTTTTGTTTAAACTAATTACCTATTCGGCTCACTCAAGGCCGCCTTGAAGTCATTCGTAGACAAGTCCTAGGGTGAGAAGTAAGAGGATAATAAAAGCCCATGTAAAAGTTAGTGTGGGGGAGGGGAGTTGGTCAGCTCAAGGAAGGGGCAATAAAAGTGCAATCTCGAGGTCAAAAAGGAGAAATAGAATTGCGACAAGAAAGAAGCGTATTGAAAAAGGCAGGCGTGCGGAGCCTAAAGGGTCGAAACCACATTCGTAAGGAGAAAGTTTTTCGTGGTCGGGGGATGTCTGAGGGAGTCAGAAGGAGACGAGCGCAAGGATACAAGCTAAAAGGAGAATAATTGTGGTCAGTATTGTAATTATTTTCATTACCTCTCCTTGGGTTTTAACCAAGACCGTGTGATTGGAAGTCACTTGTACTTGTTGGTACTAGAAAGATTATGAGCCTCATCAGTAGATTGAGATATACAGGAAGAGTCAGACGACATCTACGAAGTGTCAGTACCATGCGGCGGCTTCAAAGCCAAAATGGTGTTGAGAGGTGAAGTGGTATAAGACTTGACGGGTAAGGCAGACGGCTAAGAAGCTGGAACCAATAATGACGTGGAGGCCATGGAAGCCGGTGGCTACAAAGAATGTGGCCCCGTAGACTCCATCTGCGATTGTGAAGGGGGCTTCGTAGTACTCAAGAGCTTGAAGGAAAGTAAAATAGAAGCCGAGGAGAATCGTGAGGGTTAAGGCCTGTGATGCCTGCTTGTGGAGGCCCTCCATGATGGCGTGATGGGCTCAGGTAACGGTTACACCTGAAGCAAGAAGCACGGCGGTGTTGAGGAGTGGGACTTCAAAAGGGTCGAGGGGGACGATACCTGTAGGAGGTCAGCAACCACCTAGTTCGGGGGTAGGTGCGAGGCTGGCGTGGTAGAAGGCCCAGAAAAAGCCTAGAAAGAAAAACACTTCTGAGGTAATGAAGAGAATTATGCCGTAGCGAAGGCCTTTTTGGACGGGAGGGGTGTGGTGTCCTTGGAATGTGCCTTCACGTGTGATATCTCGCCATCACTGGTATATTGTGAGGAGAAGAAGTGTGAGGCCTAGGGAAAGGAGTGAGGTTGAGTTGAAGTGTATTCATGTGGCCAGGCCTGATGTTAATAGTAAGGCGGCCACTGCGCCGGTTAGGGGTCAAGGGCTGGGGTCAACTATGTGATACGCGTGTGCTTGATGGGCCATTAGCTGTTTGTTGAGGCCTCTCTAAAAAAGGGGGAGGGGAAAGCTGTAAGGTTTCCAGGGGCTGGGGGTGGTTTGCCGTGGGTCGAGGGGCCATGTTTTATTCCACGTCTGAGTTAGGAGTCCTGAAGCATTAGGGAGGACCAGTCCTCGAAGTGGGGAAGGGGTACGGCCTCTACAACAATTGGTATGAAGCTGTGGTTAGCCCCACAGATTTCGGAGCATTGACCATAAAAAATTCCGGGACGAGAGGCAATGAATGCTACTTGATTGAGGCGGCCGGGGACGGCATCCATCTTAATGCCTAGTGAAGGAATGGCTCAGGAGTGGAGAACGTCCTCTGCTGACACGAGGACACGGGTTGGGGACTCTACGGGGATAACTACTCGGTGGTCCGCCTCTAAGAGGCGAAAGTGACCTGGGGCCAGGTCTTGTGTTGGAACTATGTAGGCGTCAAAGCCTAGGTTTTCGTAGTCCGTATATTCGTAGCTCCAGTATCATTGGTGACCAACGGCTTTAATAGTGAGGTGGGGGTCGTTGACCTCGTCCATGAGGTATAAGATGCGAAGGGAGGGCAGGGCGATAAAGATTAGAATAATCGCGGGGAGGAGGGTCCAAATTACTTCAATCTCTTGAGAGTCGAGGATGTACTTGTTGGTAAGTTTAGTTGAGACTATGGCAACGATAATGTAAAGAACGAGGGTGCTAATAAGGAATACGATTATTAAAGCGTGGTCGTGAAAGTGAAGGAGTTCTTCTATCACGGGGGAAGCTGCGTCTTGGAAACCTAGTTGGGAGGGGTGGGCCATTTAAGATGCGTGGGGGTCTAACCCACGATGTTGCCTTGACAAGGCAGTGTTATACTTTTACTAGCATCTTTGAAGAAAGTGGCAGAGTGGTGATGCAACTGGCTTGAAACCAGTGTAAGGGGGTTCGAGACCCTCCTTTCTCGGGGGCAAGCCTTGAGGTGTATGACATGCCGGGTTGCAAACCTGGAGAAGCAGTGTAAAATCTGCCAGGGCTTTTTGGGGCATAGTAGTTTTACCCCCCGGGGGGGGTAGGCAGACGCCGGGTGGTTCAGGCGCTTAGCTGTTAACTAAGAATTTGAAGGATCGAGGCCTTCCTGTCTAGGGGGGGGGGGGTCCGGCGAAGGGGTTTAGTGCGGAATCGGTGGCGCAGGCTGACAAGAAGAAGCTATGGTATTAGGAGGTGGTGTAGAGGGAGCACCAAGAGTTTTGATCTCTTGAGGGGGGGTTCAAGTCCCCTCCTTCTAAAAATTGGGGGGGGGGGTGCATGTTGTATAGAGGGGGTTAGTGCTCTGACAGGTGGGGGGGGGGCAGTTGTGTGCGTTGAGTGAGGCCGAGGGGTGTATAGGCGGGCATGAAGATACTGCAATACGATGTGTGCCCTTGGGGGGGGGGGGGGGGGGGGGGGGGGGACACTTGCAACAGTTTACACATCGTGTCGATACTACAACACTACACACCTCTACGGCGCGATGCACAAAGAAGTCAGGGTTGTGGAGTTGTGAAAGGGGACAGCAGGGCTTTATTTGTTATAAGACGAGGTTTTAAGGACAGGGATATAGAGGGAGTAGAATGCGAAAACCAGAGGTGTTGGGGCACGAATGGTCTGTTGACAAACGATGTGATGTTCAAGAGGCGGTGGCAGAATAAACAGGAGCTAGCGGGTGAACTTTGTTGTGCATGTGTGTGATGTGAATGATGAAATAATTTTACAAAAATCGTATTTTTTTGCGTCAAAAAAGTGTTTTTTGGACACGATTTGAGGTCTGTCCCGAGATGGCCGTGTTTTGTAAAATCCAGAAGTTACAAGCTAATGAGGGACCTTAGGGGGGAAGGGGGGCTTTTTGGAATGAAAAAAGGGCTAATGACGAGGGAAGAGGGGGGAATCTTCATATATATATGTACTTGATATCAATTATGTGACGTAGTTAAGAATGATTAAGAGGTCTGGGTAATCTGTACGCCGCCAAAGTTAATGGCCTCCCTTGGCGGACCACCTTTCTTACACTGTGAAATGACTCACGAAAGGAAAAAAAAAGAGAGGCTGCGCCGTAGAGGGAACGCTCGGCATGGGGGGTTATCTCGCTTTTGTACGTGGACATTAACTTATGCCAGGATAAATAACGGTGTAGGGAGTCACAGCAGTTGATGGCCCTGACAGAGGAGCCAAATGCCGGGAATAATGTGAGAAGTGCTACCCCCACGATTGCTGTCCTTGACCATCAATAATCGGAAGCCTTAAGAAATCAACTGATGGTCGGTTCTTACTACATACGAGTTGGCTATTTGACGGGAGTTTGAGTCCGTGGTATATCGTGGTAAGCGGACGGAGTTATTAGGGCTTAAATCTCTCCGTTTAAATGAGTGTTTTACTAAGTTCCATTTATATCACTTGTCAATCTTAATTAATTTAAGTGTTGTATTAGCCATTTAGATACTAAGTAAGACGACTATCTTCTCTTGTTCGGATTTATAATTGGGCTGATTTTCTCCGCATTAATTCACTCTCTAGTCTTAATAATTCATTACTTTTAGATTAGATGAGATTAATGTACATATACATATATGCTTACTACGCAAAAAATAGTTTCAGAGAGAATTCTAGCTTTGGGAGCTAGAGGTAGGGGTGAAACCCCCCTTTTTTGAAACAGTAGGAAGGGATTTAACCTTGGGTGGCACGTGGTGGGTGGCACGTGGTGGGTGGCACGTGGTGGGTGGCACGTGGTGGGTGGCACGTGGTGGGTGGCACGTGGTGGGTGGCACGTGGTGGGTGGCACGTGGTGGGTGCTGTGGAATGCGCAGCGGGGAGGGGCCATTAGATGTTTTCTTGTAGGTAGAGGCTTAGAAGAAGGACAAAAACGTATGCTTGAATTATGGCGACGGCGATTTCTAAGAGGGTGAGGGCGAAAAGGAGAAGGGCGGTGAGGAAGGCAACGGAGGGTATAAGGGGCAGTAGCACGAAGACTGCGGTGGCGATTAGTTGGATTAGGAGGTGCCCTGCTGTTAAGTTGGCGGTCAGCCGGACGCCTAAGGCGAGGGGGCGGATAAAAAGGCTAATGGTTTCGATGATAATGAGAATGGGAATGAGCAGTGTGGGGGTGCCTTCTGGCAGGAGATGAACTAATGCGTGTGTTGGTTGAGTACGGAGACCGAGAATTACGGTGGCCAATCAGGCGGGAACCGCTAGGCCCATGTTTAAAGATAGCTGGGTGGTGGGGGTAAAGGTATAAGGAAAGATGCCAAGCAGGTTTAGGGTAATAAGAAAGAGTATTAGAGAGGTCAGTATTAAGGCTCATTTGTGAGCGGGGAAGGCCAAGGGCAGGAGGAGTTGACTTGTGTATCGTGCCAGGGCTCAGGCTTGCAGGGTGGGAAGGCGGCTATTGAGTCAGTGGGCAGGGGGTTTGGGGTAAAGTGCCCAAGGTAAAAGGAAGGCCAAGCCTATTAGAGGGATGCCTAAGAGTGAGGGGCTTAGGAAGTGGTCAAAAAAGTTTAAAGCCATTGTCAGTTGTAAGGTTGGGTTTTAGGGAGCTCAGAGTCCTGAGGGGCGGGCTCATTGGGGAGTGCGTGGGCTAAAACTTTAACGGGGATCAAAGTGAGGAGAATACACCAAGAGAAAAGAAGGATGGCAAAGAAAGGGCTGGGGTTAAGTTGCGGCATTCTCGCTAAGGGTGATGAGGGGTCACCAATCTTTAGCTTAAAAGGCTAATGCTGTGTCCTATTTAGCTTCTTAGCGGGGTTATGAAGAGAGGTTTTTACGAGCGGGGGCGTAAAAGAGGGGGCGTTTTTCAGTCTATGACAGGGGCTGTTGGATTTGAACGAATGCGGGCTCTTCGAAGGTGTGGTAGGGTGGGGGACATCCGTGTAGTCATTCAATGTTGGTTTGGGTGAGCTCTATTGAGGCGACCTCTCGTTTGGCTGCGAAGGCTTCTCAAATAATAAAGAGGAATATGATTACAGCGATTAAAGAGATTAGGGAGCCAATGGAGGATACTGTATTTCAGAGGGTGTAGGCATCCGGGTAGTCAGAGTATCGTCGAGGTATGCCAGCCAGGCCTAAGAAGTGCTGGGGGAAGAAAGTGAGGTTGACGCCAAGGAATATTACGCCAAAGTGAATCTTAGTTCATGTGGAGTGTAAAGTATAGCCTGAGAACAGGGGGAATCAGTGAACGAAGGCCGCTATAATAGCGAAGACAGCACCTATTGAGAGGACGTAATGGAAGTGGGCAACAACGTAATACGTGTCGTGTAAAACGATGTCAAGGGAGGAGTTGGCTAGTACAATGCCAGTAAGCCCTCCCACTGTGAACAGGAAAATAAAGCCGAGGGCTCATAATAGGGGGGTGTCCCACTTAATAGTGCCTCCGTGGAGGGTGGCTAGTCAGCTAAATACTTTTACCCCTGTGGGAATTGCAATAATTATGGTAGCTGAGGTGAAGTATGCTCGGGTGTCAACATCTATGCCTACGGTAAATATGTGGTGAGCCCATACGATGAAGCCTAATAGGCCGATGGCTATCATTGCCCAGACTATGCCCATGTACCCGAAAGGTTCTTTCTTCCCGGAGTAGTAAGCAACAATGTGAGAAATCATGCCGAATCCGGGGAGAATAAGGATATACACCTCAGGGTGACCAAAGAATCAGAAAAGGTGTTGGTATAGGATGGGGTCTCCTCCTCCAGCAGGGTCAAAAAAGGTTGTGTTGAGGTTTCGGTCTGTGAGAAGTATCGTGATTGCTGCTGCGAGGACGGGAAGGGAAAGTAAGAGGAGGACAGCAGTAATTAGGACTGCTCAAACAAAGAGGGGTGTTTGATATTGTGAGATAGCAGGGGGCTTCATATTGATGATTGTGGTAATAAAATTAATAGCCCCTAAAATAGAAGAAACCCCCGCGAGGTGAAGAGAAAAGATTGTGAGGTCCACGGAGGCGCCGGCGTGGGCGAGGTTGCCGGAGAGGGGAGGGTAGACAGTCCAGCCTGTTCCTGCCCCTGCTTCTACGCCAGAAGAGGCTAAGAGGAGGAGAAAAGAAGGGGGAAGAAGTCAAAAGCTTATGTTGTTTATTCGTGGGAAGGCTATGTCTGGGGCCCCGATTATTAGGGGGATAAGCCAGTTTCCAAAGCCTCCAATTATGATAGGTATCACTATGAAGAAGATTATTACAAAAGCATGGGCGGTAACAATAACATTGTAGATCTGGTCGTCTCCCAGGAGGGCCCCGGGCTGACTGAGCTCTGCTCGAATTAATAAGCTTAAGGCAGTGCCGACTATGCCGGCTCAGGCACCAAAGATAAGGTAGAGGGTGCCGATGTCTTTATGGTTGGTGGAAAAAAATCAACGTGTGATGGCCACAGGTAAAATGGCTGACAAAAGCGGCGGGTTGTAGCCCCGTGGATAGAGGTTTAAGCCCTTTTTTTATCAGGCGGGGGCTCGGAGCATGAAGAAGTCCGGGGTCCAAGGCTTTGGCTTAATTAAAGCGCCTGTTTTGCGTGCAGGAGATGTGAGTTAATATCTTGCAAGCCTTAGAGAGGAGGGACGTGGCCTCGGGCAGCCCCCCCCCCCCCCCCCCCCCTAAACCTGTCGGGGCTTTCCCCCGCCTTTTACTCGGCAGGCGGGGGAAAGTAGGTACTGTCCGGGGAAGGGGAAAGCTGGGGATAGCTGAGGGGGGGCTAGGGGAAAGGGGCGTGGGTGAGCAGGAGCTGAGGGGGTTCCACCCTCACTTGGGGCTTTGAAGGCCCCGGGTCTGGTTAGCCTAAGCTTCTAAAGCAAAGTGAGTGTGGCTAGGGCAGGGAGGAGGGGAAGTAAAAGCAGAGAGAGGGTAAAGGAAAGGGCAAGAGGGGTGGAGGAAAGGAGGTGGGGGCTTGCTCAGGCTGTAAGAGCGGAGGTTAGGGAGGGAGAGGAGGTGAGGGTTGAGGCGTAGGAGAGGCGGAGGTAGAAGTACAAGCTGAGTAATGCTGCGAGGGCGGCGAAGGTTGCCGTGAGGGATAGGCCTTGCTTGGTTAATTCTTGTAGAATTAGCCATTTGGGGGTGAAGCCAGTGAGTGGGGGGAGGCCTCCGAGGGAGAGGAGGGTGAGGGGTATTAAGCAGGTGAGAGCGGGGGCTTTGGCCCAGGAGAGGGCGAGAGTGTTAACGGTCTTGGTGTTGCAGTGCATAAAGACAAGAAATAATGCGGAGGTCAAGGGGATATAAAGGGCCAGAGCTAGTCAGGTGAGGGAGGGTATATACTGGGCCACTAAAAGTATCCACCCCAGGTGGGCTACGGAAGAATAAGCAAGGATCTTACGGAGTTGTGTTTGGCTGAGGCCGCCTCAGCCTCCAACGAGGATAGAGAGCAGGCCCAGGGTGATGAGGAGGAGGGAGGGTCCCGGTTGTACTTGGATCAGGATTGCAAAGGGGGCTAGTTTTTGTCATGTAGATAAGACAAGGCCGGTGGCGAGGTCAAGGCCCTGTAGTACGTCTGGCAACCAGGCATGTAAGGGGGCCAGGCCCAGTTTTAAGCAGAGGGCGAGGGTCAGAAAGAGCGTGGGAAGGGCGTGTGAGGTTTGTGTGAGGCTTCATTGGCCGGAGAGTCAGGCGTCTGTGGTGGTTGCAAATAGAATTATAGCGGCGGCGGTTGCTTGAATAAGAAAATATTTGGTAGTGGCTTCGACGCTGCGGGGGTGGTGAAGGCGTGCTATTAAAGGTAAAATCGCGAGTGTGTTGACTTCTAGTCCTAGTCAGGCGAGAAACCAGTGGGAGGCGGAGAACACAATTGTGGTGCCCAGGCCAAGGGCGAGAAGGAAGGCGGCGAGAATATGGGGGCTCATTAGCAGAGGCGGGGGTTCAACCAACATGTTTGGGGTATGGGCCCAAAAGCTTATTTAGCTGACTTTGCTGCGGGTATACGCTGTGCAGACCTGTTGTCAAGAGGCCGGAGGGGCTTTAACCCCCATTTTTCACTCTATCAAAGTGGCCCTATTATCGGGCACGGGCTCGAGTTAAAGGTGGGGAGGGAGGCCCACGAAAGCAACGGGGAGGGAGAGGTGTCAAATGACAAAGGCGAGGGTGAGTGGAAGAAAGCTTTTTCAAATTAGGTGCATTAGTTGATCATACCGAAAACGGGGGTAAGAGGCTCGTACCCATAGGAATAAGATAGAAAGAAGGGCCGCTTTAACCATGAGGGGTGTTGGGGTCAGTCAAGGGTTCGGGTGGGGGAGGCTTGTGCCCATAAATAGGATGGCTGAAAGGGTATTTATAAGTAGAATATTGGAGTACTCGGCAAGGAAAAATAAAGCAAATGGGCCTCCTGCGTATTCTACGTTGAAGCCGGAGACAAGCTCAGACTCTCCTTCAGTGAGGTCAAAAGGAGCGCGGTTTGTTTCGGCAAGCGTGGAGATGTACCACATTGCTGCGAGGGGTCAGGCGGGAAAAAGGAGTCATGAGCTTTCCTGGGCGAGGCTAAAGGTGCTCAGGGTGAAGCCTCCTGTAAAGATAACGAGGTTAAGCAGGATGAGGCCGAGACTAACCTCGTAGGAGATAGTCTGGGCGACCGCTCGAAGGGCTCCAATTAGTGCATATTTCGAGTTGGAGGCCCAGCCAGAGCCTAGGATTGCATAGACGGCAAGGCCTGAGAGGGCGAGGACCAGCAAGATTGTGAGGTTAAGATTCGCGATGGGGAGGGGGAGGGGCATAGGGGCTCAAAGGAGGAGGGCGAGGGTGAGAGCGAGGATTGGGGTGGCAAGGAAGAGAAAGGGGGAGGAGGTGGAAGGGCGGAGGGGTTCTTTCGTGAAAAGCTTCAGGCCATCTGCAATTGGTTGGAGGAGGCCGTAGGGCCCGACAATGTTAGGCCCCTTTCGAAGTTGTATATAGCCAAGGACTTTGCGTTCGAGGAGTGTAAGGAGGGCAACGGCTAAAAGGACAAATAGAATTAATACAAGAGGGTTGATTAAGAAGAGAAGGAGAGGGGAAAGCATAGTTGGAGAGGGGAGTTGAACCCCTGAATTAAAGGGCTTAGGTCTTCAGCATTAGCCGGGCTCTGCCACTCCAACAGCCGGTTTTTTCCCGGAAGGGAGTGCCCCCGTGGCCTCATTCAGTGGGTCTTCATGAGGTGGGGGGAAGGCGTGCCCGGAGCAGGGGCCTTCATTTCTCGGTCCTTTCGTACTAGAGAAGTGTGCTTGATAGATAGAAACTGACCTGGATTACTCCGGTCTGAACTCAGATCACGTAGGACTTTAATCGTTGAACAAACGAACCCTCAATAGCGGCTACACCATTAGGATGTCCTGATCCAACATCGAGGTCGTAAACCCTCTTGTCGATATGGGCTCTGGAAAAGGATTGCGCTGTTATCCCTGGGGTAACTCGGTCCGTTGATCGGCGATGCCGGATCTTGTGGTCAGAAGTTCTGTGTACTAGGAGGGAAGGCCGAGTCTTTGGAAGGGGGTGCTTCTTGTCCTCGCGGAGGATGCTTTTTTCTCCGCGGTCGCCCCAACCAAAGATAGAGGGCAGGCATACAGGTGGTCTTGTGCCGTGGGGGGACAAGGGGCATATGTTCCTGCTTCTTATCTAAAGCTCCACAGGGTCTTCTCGTCTTATGTTTTTATCCCCGCTTCTGCACGGGGAAATCAATTTCATTGATCGAAAGGGGGAGACAGTTAAGCCCTCGTTTTGCCATTCATACAGGTCTTCATTTAAAAGACAAGTGATTACGCTACCTTTGCACGGTCAAAATACCGCGGCCGTTAAACTTGGGGTCACAGGGCAGGCGGGACCTCCTATATTTGGAGAAGCAGGAGGCGATGTTTTTGGTAAACAGGCGGGGCTTGTGTTTGCCGAGTTCCTTCCCACTCTTTTGATCTTTCCCTGGGGGCACTCTTGTGTTAGGTTAATGCTAAGGCTATGAACGTTTTTCTTGTTGGTTGTGGGGGGTCCAATACCTTTTGGGGGGCATTAATTGTCGGTGGGGGTTCGTTCCGAGGTACACCTGTGCGAGGAGAGGTTCTTACTCTTATTACTCATTTTAGCATATTCTCTTCCCTGGGGGCAGGGAAAGGCTTGATGGGGAGGAGGGGGCGTGAGAGGGTCTATCTAAATTGGGGGGGGGGGAGATGTCACGTAAGCTTTAACGCTTTTTGCAAGGATGGCTGCTTTTAGGCCCACCTGGGTGCTTGCCCTTGAAGTTTGTGATCCTTAGCCTCAGTAAAAAGTTGTTTCTTCACTCAAAGGGGCTGTACCTCCTTTGACTAACTCCTTAGCTTGCTTGGGGCCATAGGGGGGAGGGGCCGGGGAAGGCGGAAGCAGGATAAGGGCTAAACTTATATTTATTTATCAAGCAACCAGCTATAACCAGGCTCGGTAGGTTTGTCACCTCTACTCTGAGCTTTTCTCACTCTTTTGCCACAGAGACGAGGGTGCCCTTGTTGGTAGGCTGTCTCGGAGTAGCTCGCCGGGTTTCGGGGGTTTGAACTTAAGGTCACTCTGCTCAGGGGGACTCACTAAAACATGATGCAAAAGGTACGGGGGTGTAGCCCTGCTTCCTTGAACTTGACTGGGCTGTTTCATCTCTTTTTCAGCATTCCCTTGCGGTACTGGATCTATTGCTCTTGGTGCCTTTTCTGTCGCCCATACTGGGGGTAAAAATGTTTTATTTGTTATAGGGTATTCCTAAGACCCGGGAGATGGTGGGGGAGGGTTGGGGGGAGGGCTAGCTGTTTGGTATCAGGGCGCCTCGATTTGCACGAGGGCTTTCTCGGTGTAAGGGAGACGTCTTTCTGTTTGACTACGGCGCTGGTTTGTCCAAGTGCACCTTCCGGTACACTTACCATGTTACGACTTGCCTCTCCTTTGCCGAGGTTTAATATTAGGGATGGGGGTGGGTGGCTGGAGAGAGTGACGGGCGGTGTGTGCGTGCTTTAGGGCCAGTTTCAGGGGTGCACTCTGTTCACGCCTTACTACTAAATCCTCCTTCTAATGGGGTTTTCAGTTCATTTTTCGTCTGCTCTGATGTAGAGAATGTAGCCCATTTCTTTCCTTTCCATGTGCTACACCTCGACCTGACGTTTTGGGGCGGGCCAGTTGTGCTTACTTTTCAACCTTCATGGGGTAAGCTGACGACGGCGGTATATAGACGGTGGGGGCAAGGGAAGGTGAGGTTGAACGGGGGTTATCGGTTATAGAACAGGCTCCTCTAGGGGGGTCTTAAGCACCGCCAAGTCCTTTGGGTTTTAAGCTAGAGCTTGTAGTCCCCGGGCGGACAGCACTTGTGGGACGGGCTGTCGTTGTTTATGGCTGGGCATAGTGGGGTATCTAATCCCAGTTTGAGCCCCAGCTTTCGTGGCGTCAATGGTGTAAAGCTACTTTCGTAAAGGGTCATCTTAGCCTCGGGCGCGTATAACTGCTTAGAGGGCATTTGGCTTTAGTAGGTTTGAGTATTAACCACTCTTTACGCCGGGATTTATCAACTTGGGCCTCTCGTATAACCGCGGTGGCTGGCACGAGTTTTACCGGGCCTTTTAGCGCTAACTAAGTCAAGTTTACACTTATTGCTTAATGTCTATCACTGCTGAAGTCCCGTGGGGGTGTGGCTTAACAAGATGTCTTGGGCTAAGGGGGGGGGGTTGTGCCTGATATCTGCTCCTTTCCTTCAGCAAGAAGGGGGTGAGGGCATTCGCACGGGGGTGCGGAAACTTGCATGTGTAAGTAGGGCTAAAGCTGATAATAAAGTCAGGACCAAGCCTTTGTGCTCGTGGGGCTTTTCACGGCCCATCTTAACATCTTCAGTGTTATGCTTTGGTTAAGCTACACTTGCGTGGGGTGTCATCCTTGTGGGGTGTGTTGTAATGTATATTAAACACAACTTATAATAGCGTGTGGATTCAAAAGAGCCTGTAGCACTATGAGGGTTAGTGCTCTGACAGGGGGGGGGGGCAGTTGTGTGCGTTGAGTGAGGCCGAGGGGTGTATAGGCGGGCATGAAGATACTGCAATACGATGTGTGCCCTTGGGGGGGGGGGGGGGGGGGGGGGGGGGGACACTTGCAACAGTTTACACATCGTGTCGATACTACAACACTACACACCTCTACGGCGCGATGCACAAAGAAGTCAGGGTTGTGGAGTTGTGAAAGGGGACAGCAGGGCTTTATTTGTTATAAGACGAGGTTTTAAGGACAGGGATATAGAGGGAGTAGAATGCGAAAACCAGAGGTGTTGGGGCACGAATGGTCTGTTGACAAACGATGTGATGTTCAAGAGGCGGTGGCAGAATAAACAGGAGCTAGCGGGTGAACTTTGTTGTGCATGTGTGTGATGTGAATGATGAAATAATTTTACAAAAATCGTATTTTTTTGCGTCAAAAAAGTGTTTTTTGGACACGATTTGAGGTCTGTCCCGAGATGGCCGTGTTTTGTAAAATCCAGAAGTTACAAGCTAATGAGGGACCTTAGGGGGGAAGGGGGGCTTTTTGGAATGAAAAAAGGGCTAATGACGAGGGAAGAGGGGGGAATCTTCATATATATATGTACTTGATATCAATTATGTGACGTAGTTAAGAATGATTAAGAGGTCTGGGTAATCTGTACGCCGCCAAAGTTAATGGCCTCCCTTGGCGGACCACCTTTCTTACACTGTGAAATGACTCACGAAAGGAAAAAAAAAGAGAGGCTGCGCCGTAGAGGGAACGCTCGGCATGGGGGGTTATCTCGCTTTTGTACGTGGACATTAACTTATGCCAGGATAAATAACGGTGTAGGGAGTCACAGCAGTTGATGGCCCTGACAGAGGAGCCAAATGCCGGGAATAATGTGAGAAGTGCTACCCCCACGATTGCTGTCCTTGACCATCAATAATCGGAAGCCTTAAGAAATCAACTGATGGTCGGTTCTTACTACATACGAGTTGGCTATTTGACGGGAGTTTGAGTCCGTGGTATATCGTGGTAAGCGGACGGAGTTATTAGGGCTTAAATCTCTCCGTTTAAATGAGTGTTTTACTAAGTTCCATTTATATCACTTGTCAATCTTAATTAATTTAAGTGTTGTATTAGCCATTTAGATACTAAGTAAGACGACTATCTTCTCTTGTTCGGATTTATAATTGGGCTGATTTTCTCCGCATTAATTCACTCTCTAGTCTTAATAATTCATTACTTTTAGATTAGATGAGATTAATGTACATATACATATATGCTTACTACGCAAAAAATAGTTTCAGAGAGAATTCTAGCTTTGGGAGCTAGAGGTAGGGGTGAAACCCCCCTTTTTTTGAAACAGTAGGAAGGGATTTAACCTTCGACGGTCGACTTACAAGGTCGGTGCTCTGACGCTGAGCTACTAGTGCAGCGCCATTCAAGCGTCTTGTTTTCAGCTCAGCTGGTGGCTGGAAAGACGGCTAAGAATAGGAGAAAGTATAGTACGGAGGCAAGTTGGCCGATAATAATGTAGGGGTCTTCTACGGGTATGCCTCCGATTCAGGTGAGGATGGCCACATCACTAATTAAGAGCCAGAAAAGGAGTTGGGTCAGGGGGCGGAAGGTAAGGCTGCGTTGTTTTGATGTGTGGAGTAGAGGTACAAGCAAGAGGACAAGGATAGAAAAGAGGAGGGCCAGGACGCCCCCTAGTTTATTAGGGATGGAGCGGAGGATTGCGTAAGCAAAGAGGAAATACCACTCGGGTTTAATGTGAGCAGGGGTAACAAGCGGATTTGCGGGGGTGAAGTTGTCGGGGTCTCCGAGGAGGTTAGGGGAGAAAAGGGCTAGGGAGACTAGGGCAAAAAGGAGGGCGACAAAGCCGAGGAGGTCCTTGTAAGAGAAGTAGGGGTGGAATGAAATTTTGTCTGTGTCTGAGCTAAGGCCGGTTGGATTATTAGAGCCTGTTTCATGAAGGAAAATAAGGTGTACTATCGTTGCAGCCACGATTACGAAGGGGAAGAGAAAGTGGAAGGCAAAAAATCGGGTGAGGGTGGCATTGTCTACGGAGAAGCCGCCTCAGATCCATTGGACGAGAGCGTTGCCTACATATGGGAAAGCCGAAAGGAGGTTGGTAATGACTGTTGCGCCCCAAAAGGATATTTGGCCTCAGGGTAGAACATATCCTACAAAGGCAGTCATTATTACAAGGAGAAGAAGTACGACACCAATGGTCCATGTTTCTTTATAAAGATAAGAGCCGTAGTAGAGGCCTCGGCCGATGTGGAGGTAGAGGCAAATAAAGAAAAAAGAGGCTCCGTTAGCGTGCATGTTTCGGATTAGTCAGCCGTAATTTACATCTCGGCAGATGTGTCCTACGGAGGAGAAGGCGGTTGCGATATCGGAGGTGTAGTGTATGGCAAGGAAGAGGCCTGTTAAGATTTGGGCAATTAAGCAGAGCCCTAGCAAGGAGCCAAAGTTTCACCAGACTGAAATGTTGGCGGGGGTAGGGAGGTCTACTAGGGCATCGTTTGCAATTTTAAGAAGGGGGTGGGTCTTTCGGAGGTTGGCCATTGAGGTTTCTGTAGTTGAATACAACGGTGGTTTTTCAAGCCATTGGTCCTGGTGAAAGTCCTGGCGGGAACCATGGTCTTTATGGCAGTTCTTTTGATCGGGGCGGTAGGGGGTTTGGTAGCAGTAGCGTCTAATCCCTCTCCTTACTTTGCGGCCTTGGGGCTGGTTATGGTTTCGGGGATGGGCTGTGGAGTGCTGGCGGGGCATGGTGGTTCTTTCCTGTCTTTGGTTCTGTTTCTAATTTATTTGGGAGGCATGCTGGTTGTGTTTGCTTACTGTGCAGCTCTTGCCGCGGAGCCCTACCCGGAGAGCTGGGGGAGTGGGGCTGTGACGGGGCTGATGACGAGCTATGTGATGGGTGTTGGTGGTATGGCCCTTGTTTTTTGAGGGGGCTGGTATGAGGGGTCGTGGGTGTACTCGGATGAAGCGGGAGAGGGGGTGAGCTTTCGAGGAGATTCTGTGGGGGTTGCGATGATATATTCGGGTGGGGGGAGCATGCTGATTGTTGCAGGCGGCGTGTTGTTGCTTACGCTTCTAGTGGTTTTAGAGTTAACACGGGGGCTGAGCCGGGGGAGTCTTCGTGTGGTATAAACGAGCAGTAGGAGGGCAGTAACAGAGAGGGTGAGTAAAAACAAAGAGAGGTAAGTTTTGATAGCGCCGTGTTGGAGGCTGTCCGCGGATGCTGCCAAAGGCTTGTTGGTGGTTTCGGCTGCTTTGGGCCCCACTTTTTCCAGCCAGGCCTGGTCGAGGGTCTGAGAAGCTAGGAGTTGTCCTAGGGCCAAGTTTATCTTAGGGGTAAGACGGTGCAAGAGGGCGGGGTAGTAGCCTAGCATGTTGGAAAAATGATGAGGGGTGGGGGTAGGGGAGGGTTTGTATTGCTTGTTAGTGAGGCGGGCTAAGTCGAGAGCAGTAAAAAGGCCTGCAAGGGTAACAATGAGTGCGGCTAGTTTGAGGTAAAGAGGCATAGACATCACCGGGGTTTTGTGGGAAATAACATTGGAGGTGAGGGCCAGGCCCATAATAATGCTGCCTCAGGCCAAGCGCTTGAGGGGATTAATGACTGTAGGCTCATTCTCGTTGATGGGGGCTTTGCTATTAAATCGGGGGTGTCCCATGGATACAAAGAATACGATGCGGAGGCTGTAGACTGCGGTGAAGGAGGTGGCGAGGAGGGTGAGGACTAGGGCTCAGGCGTTGAGGTGGGATGTGTTTAAGGCTTCAATAATAGCGTCCTTGGAGAAGAAGCCTGCGAGAAAAGGAGTGCCTGTTAGGGCAAGGCTCCCTAGTGTAAGGGCAGAAGAGGTGAGGGGTGTCAGTTGGTGCATTGCGCCTATCTTGCGAATGTCTTGCTCGTCGTGGAGGCTGTGAATGACTGATCCGGAGCATAGAAAAAGCATTGCTTTGAAGAAGGCGTGGGTACAGATGTGAAGGAAAGCAAGTTGAGGTTGGCCAAGGCCAAGGGTTACTATTATTAGGCCGAGCTGACTGGAGGTTGAGAAGGCCACAATTTTTTTGATGTCGTTTTGGGTAAGGGCACATGTGGCGGTGAATAGGGTGGTCAGGGCGCCCAGGCAAAGGCAGGTGGTGAGGGCGGTGGGGTTGGTTTCTAAGAGAGGGCTGAAGCGGATGAGGAGAAAAATGCCGGCAACAACCATGGTGCTTGAGTGCAGGAGGGCTGATACGGGGGTAGGGCCCTCCATGGCAGCGGGCAGTCAGGGGTGAAGCCCAAATTGGGCGGATTTACCAGTGGCGGCTAAAATTAGGCCAAGAAGGGGGTAGGTTAGGTCCAGGCTGGGGGCTGTTGTAAGAAGCTGTTGAAGTTCTCAGGTGCCGAGGTTTGTGGCTATTCATGCCATAGAAAAAATTAAGCCGATGTCCCCGATGCGATTATATAAAACAGCTTGGAGGGCTGCTGTGTTGGCGTCTGCTCGTGCGTGTCATCAGCCGATTAGCAGAAAGGATATGATACCGACACCCTCTCAGCCAATGAACAGTTGAAACATGTTGTTGGCCGTGACGAGGGTGAGCATAGCAATCAAGAAAGCGAGCAGCAGCTTAAAGAAGCGGGAGATGTTAAGGTCCGCGTGTATATACCATGAAGCAAACTCAAGGATGGCCCATGTAACATAGAGAGCCACGGGGAGGAAGACTGCTGAGTATAAGTCAAATTTGAAGGTGAGGGCAATATTAAAGGTTTGAGTATTCAGCCAGGACCATGAGGAGACAATTGTCTCTGTGCCTTCATTTAAAAAGACTGCAAGGGGAAGAAGGCTTAGAAAGAAAGAGTATTTTACCGCTAGCATAGCGTTTAAGGGGCCCTGTTGAGAAGAGGGGGGATGTGTGGAGTTAAATGTAAATAGAGGATAGGCTAAGAGGGAGAAAATGACGAGGAGGGTGGAAGATAATAGTAAGGGGGAGTAGAGCATAGCTGCCACTTGGAGTTGCACCAAGAGTCTTTGGTTCCTAAGACCAATGGATGAGCTATTATCCTTTGGAAGCTGCGAGTGAGCCTTGGAGTCAAACCAGGGTTTCGAAAGTTAGCAGCTGTCGTTGCGCTCCGGCCTCTCTCGGTGGGGGAGGGGTTTTTAACCCCTGTTTCCAGAATCACAATCTGGCGTCTTGGTTAAACGACCCTCACAAAAGCATGGGCCCCAGATGAGCTCGGGCTTGAAGATGAGGAGGAGGAGGGGAAGGAGGTGCAGAAAGAGGAGCAAGTGTTCGCGGGAGTCGGAGGGGTTTAAGGCGAGGATGTGGGGAGGGAGAGGGCCTTGTTGGGTGGTGATGAATATGTGAAGGGAGTAGGCAGCAGTAATCAGGGTCCCGGCGCCTGTTATTACTAAAGTTCATCAGGATCAGTTGAAGAGGGCAGTAATAATTAGCAGCTCTCCCATGAGGTTAGGGAGAGGGGGGAGGGCGAGGTTGGCGAGGGCTGAGAGGAATCACCAGGTGGTCATTAGGGGGAGTGCTGCTCGTAGGCCCCGTGTGAGTAGCAAGGTGCGGCTGTGGGTGCGCTCATAGTTAGTGTTTGCCAGGCAGAAGAGGGCAGAGGAGGTGAGGCCGTGGGCAATTATAAGGAGAAGGGCCCCTGAGAATGCAAGGGGGGTTTGAATGAGAATTGCGGCTGCTACAAGACCTATGTGGCTTACAGAGGAGTACGCAATGAGGGATTTTAGGTCTGTCTGCCGTAGGCAGATGGAGCTTGTCATAATTACGCCCCAAAGAGCGAGAATAAGGAAAGGGTAGCTGAGGTGGGTTGAGGCCGGTCCGAGTGTGGGGGCAATGCGTATCATGCCGTATCCGCCAAGCTTAAGAAGGACAGCGGCAAGAATTATTGAACCTGCTACGGGGGCCTCTACGTGGGCTTTTGGGAGCCAGAGGTGAACCCCGTACAGGGGTATTTTTACTAGAAAGGCAATTAGGCAGGCAGCCCATCAGAGCTTGTCTCCTCATGAACTTAAGGGGAGGGGGGAGACGTAATTGAGGGTGAGAAAGGAGAGAGTGCCGGCTGTGTTGTGTAAGAGTAAGAGCGCCACCAGCAGGGGTAAAGAGCCGGCTAGGGTGTAGAAAAGGAAGTAAGTGCCTGCATTTAGGCGCTCCGCCTGGTTTCCTCAGCGAGTAATAATGACAAGGGTGGGGATGAGGGTGGCTTCAAATATTACGTAAAACATAATGACTTCAGTAGCGGTGAAAGCGAGGATAAGAAAAAGTTGGAGCAGTGTTAGAAAGGTCACAAAAAGCCGTTTTCGATTAAGGGGCTCTTTGGAGGTGTGGGGGAGGCTTGCTAGTAGTATGAGGGGGAGGAGCCAGCATGTGAGGGCTAGCAAAGGGGTTGAGAGGGCGTCGGTAGTTATATATGGGCTTAGGGTGGACCAGTCTGCGGTTGTAGGCTGGCCCAATAGGGGGATACTAAGAAAAGCAACCAAAAGGCTATAAGTAAGGGTTGTGAGCTGGAGTTTTGATGGAGGGGCAAGTCAGATGGTGGGGAGAAGTATGATTGTGGGGAGGAGGAGTTTTAGCATTGAAGCAAGTTGAGGTTCTGGAGGCAGTCTGAGCCGTGGGTGCGGGTGGTTGCAACTAGAAGGCTAAGGCCTGCGCCTGCCTCACAGGCTGAGAGGGCCAGGAGGATCATGGGGGAGGGTGCGAAGTAAAGAGCCCCGAGTTGGAGGGTTCATAGAGAGAGGGAAATATAGAGGGAGAGCATTATGCCCTCTAGACAGAGGAGGGCGGACAGGAGATGGGTGCGGTGGAAAGTAAGGCCTGTAAGGCCCAATATAAAGGTGGTGGAGAATACAAAGTGTGTGGGTGTCATCAGGTCATTGCGGGCTTAAACCACAAGTTCTTGAGCCGAAATCAAGGGTTTTGTTTAAACTAATTACCTATTCGGCTCACTCAAGGCCGCCTTGAAGTCATTCGTAGACAAGTCCTAGGGTGAGAAGTAAGAGGATAATAAAAGCCCATGTAAAAGTTAGTGTGGGGGAGGGGAGTTGGTCAGCTCAAGGAAGGGGCAATAAAAGTGCAATCTCGAGGTCAAAAAGGAGAAATAGAATTGCGACAAGAAAGAAGCGTATTGAAAAAGGCAGGCGTGCGGAGCCTAAAGGGTCGAAACCACATTCGTAAGGAGAAAGTTTTTCGTGGTCGGGGGATGTCTGAGGGAGTCAGAAGGAGACGAGCGCAAGGATACAAGCTAAAAGGAGAATAATTGTGGTCAGTATTGTAATTATTTTCATTACCTCTCCTTGGGTTTTAACCAAGACCGTGTGATTGGAAGTCACTTGTACTTGTTGGTACTAGAAAGATTATGAGCCTCATCAGTAGATTGAGATATACAGGAAGAGTCAGACGACATCTACGAAGTGTCAGTACCATGCGGCGGCTTCAAAGCCAAAATGGTGTTGAGAGGTGAAGTGGTATAAGACTTGACGGGTAAGGCAGACGGCTAAGAAGCTGGAACCAATAATGACGTGGAGGCCATGGAAGCCGGTGGCTACAAAGAATGTGGCCCCGTAGACTCCATCTGCGATTGTGAAGGGGGCTTCGTAGTACTCAAGAGCTTGAAGGAAAGTAAAATAGAAGCCGAGGAGAATCGTGAGGGTTAAGGCCTGTGATGCCTGCTTGTGGAGGCCCTCCATGATGGCGTGATGGGCTCAGGTAACGGTTACACCTGAAGCAAGAAGCACGGCGGTGTTGAGGAGTGGGACTTCAAAAGGGTCGAGGGGGACGATACCTGTAGGAGGTCAGCAACCACCTAGTTCGGGGGTAGGTGCGAGGCTGGCGTGGTAGAAGGCCCAGAAAAAGCCTAGAAAGAAAAACACTTCTGAGGTAATGAAGAGAATTATGCCGTAGCGAAGGCCTTTTTGGACGGGAGGGGTGTGGTGTCCTTGGAATGTGCCTTCACGTGTGATATCTCGCCATCACTGGTATATTGTGAGGAGAAGAAGTGTGAGGCCTAGGGAAAGGAGTGAGGTTGAGTTGAAGTGTATTCATGTGGCCAGGCCTGATGTTAATAGTAAGGCGGCCACTGCGCCGGTTAGGGGTCAAGGGCTGGGGTCAACTATGTGATACGCGTGTGCTTGATGGGCCATTAGCTGTTTGTTGAGGCCTCTCTAAAAAAGGGGGAGGGGAAAGCTGTAAGGTTTCCAGGGGCTGGGGGTGGTTTGCCGTGGGTCGAGGGGCCATGTTTTATTCCACGTCTGAGTTAGGAGTCCTGAAGCATTAGGGAGGACCAGTCCTCGAAGTGGGGAAGGGGTACGGCCTCTACAACAATTGGTATGAAGCTGTGGTTAGCCCCACAGATTTCGGAGCATTGACCATAAAAAATTCCGGGACGAGAGGCAATGAATGCTACTTGATTGAGGCGGCCGGGGACGGCATCCATCTTAATGCCTAGTGAAGGAATGGCTCAGGAGTGGAGAACGTCCTCTGCTGACACGAGGACACGGGTTGGGGACTCTACGGGGATAACTACTCGGTGGTCCGCCTCTAAGAGGCGAAAGTGACCTGGGGCCAGGTCTTGTGTTGGAACTATGTAGGCGTCAAAGCCTAGGTTTTCGTAGTCCGTATATTCGTAGCTCCAGTATCATTGGTGACCAACGGCTTTAATAGTGAGGTGGGGGTCGTTGACCTCGTCCATGAGGTATAAGATGCGAAGGGAGGGCAGGGCGATAAAGATTAGAATAATCGCGGGGAGGAGGGTCCAAATTACTTCAATCTCTTGAGAGTCGAGGATGTACTTGTTGGTAAGTTTAGTTGAGACTATGGCAACGATAATGTAAAGAACGAGGGTGCTAATAAGGAATACGATTATTAAAGCGTGGTCGTGAAAGTGAAGGAGTTCTTCTATCACGGGGGAAGCTGCGTCTTGGAAACCTAGTTGGGAGGGGTGGGCCATTTAAGATGCGTGGGGGTCTAACCCACGATGTTGCCTTGACAAGGCAGTGTTATACTTTTACTAGCATCTTTGAAGAAAGTGGCAGAGTGGTGATGCAACTGGCTTGAAACCAGTGTAAGGGGGTTCGAGACCCTCCTTTCTCGGGGGCAAGCCTTGAGGTGTATGACATGCCGGGTTGCAAACCTGGAGAAGCAGTGTAAAATCTGCCAGGGCTTTTTGGGGCATAGTAGTTTTACCCCCCGGGGGGGGTAGGCAGACGCCGGGTGGTTCAGGCGCTTAGCTGTTAACTAAGAATTTGAAGGATCGAGGCCTTCCTGTCTAGGGGGGGGGTGTCCGGCGAAGGGGTTTAGTGCGGAATCGGTGGCGCAGGCTGACAAGAAGAAGCTATGGTATTAGGAGGTGGTGTAGAGGGAGCACCAAGAGTTTTGATCTCTTGAGGGGGGGTTCAAGTCCCCTCCTTCTAAAAATTGGGGGGGGGTGCATGTTGTATAGAGGGGGTTAGTGCTCTGACAGGTGGGGGGGGGGGCAGTTGTGTGCGTTGAGTGAGGCCGAGGGGTGTATAGGCGGGCATGAAGATACTGCAATACGATGTGTGCCCTTGGGGGGGGGGGGGGGGGGGGGGGGGGGGGGGGGGGACACTTGCAACAGTTTACACATCGTGTCGATACTACAACACTACACACCTCTACGGCGCGATGCACAAAGAAGTCAGGGTTGTGGAGTTGTGAAAGGGGACAGCAGGGCTTTATTTGTTATAAGACGAGGTTTTAAGGACAGGGATATAGAGGGAGTAGAATGCGAAAACCAGAGGTGTTGGGGCACGAATGGTCTGTTGACAAACGATGTGATGTTCAAGAGGCGGTGGCAGAATAAACAGGAGCTAGCGGGTGAACTTTGTTGTGCATGTGTGTGATGTGAATGATGAAATAATTTTACAAAAATCGTATTTTTTTGCGTCAAAAAAGTGTTTTTTGGACACGATTTGAGGTCTGTCCCGAGATGGCCGTGTTTTGTAAAATCCAGAAGTTACAAGCTAATGAGGGACCTTAGGGGGGAAGGGGGGCTTTTTGGAATGAAAAAAGGGCTAATGACGAGGGAAGAGGGGGGAATCTTCATATATATATGTACTTGATATCAATTATGTGACGTAGTTAAGAATGATTAAGAGGTCTGGGTAATCTGTACGCCGCCAAAGTTAATGGCCTCCCTTGGCGGACCACCTTTCTTACACTGTGAAATGACTCACGAAAGGAAAAAAAAAGAGAGGCTGCGCCGTAGAGGGAACGCTCGGCATGGGGGGTTATCTCGCTTTTGTACGTGGACATTAACTTATGCCAGGATAAATAACGGTGTAGGGAGTCACAGCAGTTGATGGCCCTGACAGAGGAGCCAAATGCCGGGAATAATGTGAGAAGTGCTACCCCCACGATTGCTGTCCTTGACCATCAATAATCGGAAGCCTTAAGAAATCAACTGATGGTCGGTTCTTACTACATACGAGTTGGCTATTTGACGGGAGTTTGAGTCCGTGGTATATCGTGGTAAGCGGACGGAGTTATTAGGGCTTAAATCTCTCCGTTTAAATGAGTGTTTTACTAAGTTCCATTTATATCACTTGTCAATCTTAATTAATTTAAGTGTTGTATTAGCCATTTAGATACTAAGTAAGACGACTATCTTCTCTTGTTCGGATTTATAATTGGGCTGATTTTCTCCGCATTAATTCACTCTCTAGTCTTAATAATTCATTACTTTTAGATTAGATGAGATTAATGTACATATACATATATGCTTACTACGCAAAAAATAGTTTCAGAGAGAATTCTAGCTTTGGGAGCTAGAGGTAGGGGTGAAACCCCCCTTTTTTGAAACAGTAGGAAGGGATTTAACCTTCGACGGTCGACTTACAAGGTCGGTGCTCTGACGCTGAGCTACTAGTGCAGCGCCATTCAAGCGTCTTGTTTTCAGCTCAGCTGGTGGCTGGAAAGACGGCTAAGAATAGGAGAAAGTATAGTACGGAGGCAAGTTGGCCGATAATAATGTAGGGGTCTTCTACGGGTATGCCTCCGATTCAGGTGAGGATGGCCACATCACTAATTAAGAGCCAGAAAAGGAGTTGGGTCAGGGGGCGGAAGGTAAGGCTGCGTTGTTTTGATGTGTGGAGTAGAGGTACAAGCAAGAGGACAAGGATAGAAAAGAGGAGGGCCAGGACGCCCCCTAGTTTATTAGGGATGGAGCGGAGGATTGCGTAAGCAAAGAGGAAATACCACTCGGGTTTAATGTGAGCAGGGGTAACAAGCGGATTTGCGGGGGTGAAGTTGTCGGGGTCTCCGAGGAGGTTAGGGGAGAAAAGGGCTAGGGAGACTAGGGCAAAAAGGAGGGCGACAAAGCCGAGGAGGTCCTTGTAAGAGAAGTAGGGGTGGAATGAAATTTTGTCTGTGTCTGAGCTAAGGCCGGTTGGATTATTAGAGCCTGTTTCATGAAGGAAAATAAGGTGTACTATCGTTGCAGCCACGATTACGAAGGGGAAGAGAAAGTGGAAGGCAAAAAATCGGGTGAGGGTGGCATTGTCTACGGAGAAGCCGCCTCAGATCCATTGGACGAGAGCGTTGCCTACATATGGGAAAGCCGAAAGGAGGTTGGTAATGACTGTTGCGCCCCAAAAGGATATTTGGCCTCAGGGTAGAACATATCCTACAAAGGCAGTCATTATTACAAGGAGAAGAAGTACGACACCAATGGTCCATGTTTCTTTATAAAGATAAGAGCCGTAGTAGAGGCCTCGGCCGATGTGGAGGTAGAGGCAAATAAAGAAAAAAGAGGCTCCGTTAGCGTGCATGTTTCGGATTAGTCAGCCGTAATTTACATCTCGGCAGATGTGTCCTACGGAGGAGAAGGCGGTTGCGATATCGGAGGTGTAGTGTATGGCAAGGAAGAGGCCTGTTAAGATTTGGGCAATTAAGCAGAGCCCTAGCAAGGAGCCAAAGTTTCACCAGACTGAAATGTTGGCGGGGGTAGGGAGGTCTACTAGGGCATCGTTTGCAATTTTAAGAAGGGGGTGGGTCTTTCGGAGGTTGGCCATTGAGGTTTCTGTAGTTGAATACAACGGTGGTTTTTCAAGCCATTGGTCCTGGTGAAAGTCCTGGCGGGAACCATGGTCTTTATGGCAGTTCTTTTGATCGGGGCGGGGCGGTAGGGGGTTTGGTAGCAGTAGCGTCTAATCCCTCTCCTTACTTTGCGGCCTTGGGGCTGGTTATGGTTTCGGGGATGGGCTGTGGAGTGCTGGCGGGGCATGGTGGTTCTTTCCTGTCTTTGGTTCTGTTTCTAATTTATTTGGGAGGCATGCTGGTTGTGTTTGCTTACTGTGCAGCTCTTGCCGCGGAGCCCTACCCGGAGAGCTGGGGGAGTGGGGCTGTGACGGGGCTGATGACGAGCTATGTGATGGGTGTTGGTGGTATGGCCCTTGTTTTTTGAGGGGGCTGGTATGAGGGGTCGTGGGTGTACTCGGATGAAGCGGGAGAGGGGGTGAGCTTTCGAGGAGATTCTGTGGGGTTGCGATGATATATTCGGGGGGGGGAGCATGCTGATTGTTGCAGGCGGCGTGTTGTTGCTTACGCTTCTAGTGGTTTTAGAGTTAACACGGGGGCTGAGCCGGGGGAGTCTTCGTGTGGTATAAACGAGCAGTAGGAGGGCAGTAACAGAGAGGGTGAGTAAAAACAAAGAGAGGTAAGTTTTGATAGCGCCGTGTTGGAGGCTGTCCGCGGATGCTGCCAAAGGCTTGTTGGTGGTTTCGGCTGCTTTGGGCCCCACTTTTTCCAGCCAGGCCTGGTCGAGGGTCTGAGAAGCTAGGAGTTGTCCTAGGGCCAAGTTTATCTTAGGGGTAAGACGGTGCAAGAGGGCGGGTAGTAGTCCTAGCATGTTGGAAAAATGATGAGGGGTGGGGGTAGGGGAGGGTTTGTATTGCTTGTTAGTGAGGCGGGCTAAGTCGAGAGCAGTAAAAAGGCCTGCAAGGGTAACAATGAGTGCGGCTAGTTTGAGGTAAAGAGGCATAGACATCACCGGGGTTTTGTGGGAAATAACATTGGAGGTGAGGGCCAGGCCCATAATAATGCTGCCTCAGGCCAAGCGCTTGAGGGGATTAATGACTGTAGGCTCATTCTCGTTGATGGGGGCTTTGCTATTAAATCGGGGGTGTCCCATGGATACAAAGAATACGATGCGGAGGCTGTAGACTGCGAAGGAGGTGGGCGAGGAGGGTGAGGACTAGGGCTCAGGCGTTGAGGTGGGATGTGTTTAAGGCTTCATAATAGCGTCCTTGGAGAAGAAGCCTGCGAGAAAAGGAGTGCCTGTTAGGGCAAGGCTCCCTAGTGTAAGGGCAGAAGAGGTGAGGGGTGTCAGTTGGTGCATTGCGCCTATCTTGCGAATGTCTTGCTCGTCGTGGAGGCTGTGAATGACTGATCCGGAGAGCATAGAAAAAGCATTGCTTTGAAGAAGGCGTGGGTACAGATGTGAAGGAAAGCAAGTTGAGGTTGGCCAAGGCCAAGGGTTACTATTATTAGGCCGAGCTGACTGGAGGTTGAGAAGGCCACAATTTTTTTGATGTCGTTTTGGGTAAGGGCACATGTGGCGGTGAATAGGGTGGTCAGGGCGCCCAGGCAAAGGCAGGTGGTGAGGGCGGTGGGGTTGGTTTCTAAGAGGGGCTGAAGCGGATGAGGAGAAAAATGCCGGCAACAACCATGGTGCTTGAGTGCAGGAGGGCTGATACTGGGGGTAGGGCCCTCCATGGCAGCGGGCAGTCAGGGGTGAAGCCCAAATTGGGCGGATTTACCAGTGGCGGCTAAAATTAGGCCAAGAGGGGGTAGGTTAGGTCCAGGCTGGGGGCTGTTGTAAGAAGCTGTTGAAGTTCTCAGGTGCCGAGGTTTGTGGCTATTCATGCCATAGAAAAAATTAAGCCGATGTCCCCGATGCGATTATATAAAACAGCTTGGAGGGCTGCTGTGTTGGCGTCTGCTCGTGCGTGTCATCAGCCGATTAGCAGAAAGGATATGATACCGACACCCTCTCAGCCAATGAACAGTTGAAACATGTTGTTGGCCGTGACGAGGGTGAGCATAGCAATCAAGAAAGCGAGCAGCAGCTTAAAGAAGCGGGAGATGTTAAGGTCCGGTGTATATACCATGAAGCAAACTCAAGGATGGCCCATGTAACATAGAGAGCCACGGGGAGGAAGACTGAGCTAAGTCAAAGTAAGAAGGTGAGGGCAATATTAAAGGTTTTTGAGTATTCAGCCAGGACCATGAGGAGACAATTGTCTCTGTGCCTTCATTTAAAAAGACTGCAAGGGGAAGAAGGCTTAGAAAGAAAGAGTATTTTACCGCTAGCATAGCGTTTAAGGGGCCCTGTTGAGAAGAGGGGGGATGTGTGGAGTTAAATGTAAATAGAGGATAGGCTAAGAGGGAGAAAATGACGAGGAGGGTGGAAGATAATAGTAAGGGGGAGTAGAGCATAGCTGCCACTTGGAGTTGCACCAAGAGTCTTTGGTTCCTAAGACCAATGGATGAGCTATTATCCTTTGGAAGCTGCGAGTGAGCCTTGGAGTCAAACCAGGGTTTCGAAAGTTAGCAGCTGTCGTTGCGCTCCGGCCTCTCTCGGTGGGGGAGGGGTTTTTAACCCCTGTTTCCAGAATCACAATCTGGCGTCTTAGTTAAACGACCCTCACAAAAGCATGGGCCCCAGATGAGCTCGGGCTTGAAGATGAGGAGGAGGGGAGGGGAAGGAGGTGCAGAAAGAGGAGCAAGTGTTCGCGGGAGTCGGAGGGGTTTAAGGCGAGGATGTGGGGAGGGAGAGGGCCTTGTTGGGTGGTGATGAATATGTGAAGGGAGTAGGCAGCAGTAATCAGGGTCCCGGCGCCTGTTATTACTAAAGTTCATCAGGATCAGTTGAAGAGGGCAGTAATAATTAGCAGCTCTCCCATGAGGTTAGGGAGAGGGGGGAGGGCGAGGTTGGCGAGGGCTGAGAGGAATCACCAGGTGGTCATTAGGGGGAGTGCTGCTCGTAGGCCCCGTGTGAGTAGCAAGGTGCGGCTGTGGGTGCGCTCATAGTTAGTGTTTGCCAGGCAGAAGAGGGCAGAGGAGGTGAGGCCGTGGGCAATTATAAGGAGAAGGGCCCCTGAGAATGCAAGGGGGGTTTGAATGAGAATTGCGGGCTGCTACAAGACCTATGTGGCTTACAGAGGAGTACGCAATGAGGGATTTAGGTCTGTCTGCCGTAGGCAGATGGAGCTTGTCATAATTACGCCCCAAAGAGCGAGAATAAGGAAAGGGTAGCTGAGGTGGGTTGAGGCCGGTCCGAGTGTGGGGGCAATGCGTATCATGCCGTATCCGCCAAGCTTAAGAAGGACAGCGGCAAGAATTATTGAACCTGCTACGGGGCCTCTACGTGGGCTTTTGGGAGCCAGAGGTGAACCCCGTACAGGGGTATTTTTACTAGAAAGGCAATTAGGCAGGCAGCCCATCAGAGCTTGTCTCCTCATGAACTTAAGGGGAGGGGGGAGACGTAATTGAGGGTGAGAAAGGAGAGAGTGCGGCTGTGTTGTGTAAGAGTAAGAGCGCCACCAGCAGGGGTTAAAGAGCCGGCTAGGGTGTAGAAAAGGAAGTAAGTGCCTGCATTTAGGCGCTCCGCCTGGTTTCCTCAGCGAGTAATAATGACAAGGGTGGGGATGAGGGTGGCTTCAAATATTACGTAAAACATAATGACTTCAGTAGGGTGAAAGCGAGGATAAGAAAAAGTTGGAGCAGTGTTAGAAAGGTCACAAAAAGCGGTTTTCGATTAAGGGGCTCTTTGGAGGTGGGGGAGGCTTGCTAGTAGTATGAGGGGGAGGAGCCAGCATGTGAGGGCTAGCAAAGGGGTTGAGAGGGCGTCGGTAGTATATATGGGCTTAGGGTGGACCAGTCTGCGGTTGTAGGCTGGCCCAATAGGGGGATACTAAGAAAAGCACCAAAAGGCTATAAGTAAGGGTTGTGAGCTGGAGTTTTGATGGAGGGGCAAGTCAGATGGTGGGGGAGAAGTATGATTGTTGGGGAGGAGGAGTTTGCATGAGAAAGTTGAGGTT
>NW_021145001.1:0-27129 GCF_900634775.1 Gouania willdenowi | reverse complement strand
AAAACCTATGTTTGGCTACAAAAAGTCTACAAACCAGTGACAATAAGCTGTTTCCTCATCAGAATCCCAGTTGTGAGGGAAGAAGAGGAAGTTTGTGTCGAGTTAAAACTTAAAGGTAGGGTCGGTAACTTTCTAAACCTAGCTTGATTTTGATGTAGCATGCTCCGACAGCTCCGCCTTCCGACTCCCCCTCCCCCCTGTGCTTCCTCTGAAGCCACCCCCCCTCACTCACATGAACGCGCACGCAGAAGCAGACCTCAGCCAAGCGTATGATGTCGCATTCAGCGGTAAGATATACTTTATCATTTTATATGTTAAAAAAGTGACTAATTTACTAACAACGGTGGCGGCCAAGCTAGCATGTTAGCATTAGGTTACCCGGTAGTAAAGCGTTTAGAAGGAGGGCGACATTCGTCCTCAAGTTGTAGTCCTCCTGAAAACAAAGGTTTATTATAATGAGTTTTTCTTTACCACTACTCAGAGTATCGATCAGCTGGTCTGCCACTGTCCTAGAACATAAGTAATACATCTTTTACCTCATTTATTTTATTATAATCATTATTTTCATTTATTTGGCACCTTATTCATTTTCACCTTGTTATTCAGTTTCCCTTACAACATCTGACTTTTCTGCGTGTCTTTAATTATTATTTTTAGTGTTGTTTTCATTTCTTATTGTTTCTTTTTAGTGCCACTTTTTGCCTAATTACCAGTCAGGGATAATATAACAGACAGAGAGAGGAGTATAGCTGTAGTCTGTAGAAACCTTTTTTATTATTATTTATTTCTGTACATTCTGGTTTCTTTTTTATATTTAATATTCTGTATTTATATATTATTTCACCCGAGTGCTGCTTTTCTTTTCTTTCTGTAATACAACTGGAATTGTAATTTCCCTGCCCGAAATAAAATAAAGCATATCTAATCTAATATTGTTTTTTTTTAATTCAATAGATTTAATAGAGCTGGGAAAAATAATGTCATGTCTACAGCAATTACAGATACATTTTTTGTTCAGTTATAATCATTGACGAAAAGCCTAAATGTTTGATATAATTTCTTATTTCTCTTTTACAGTTCAGAAGGTGAGAGGTTTTATGCCTTGGACTGTGGGATAAAACTGGTACTGGGCTTAACTTTAGACATGTTGATCCTAAATACCTGTTTTAGGTATTACCACTCACTCCTTCTCTCTGTACACAGCCACCACTTTTATAGCTAAGCTCCACACTGGTCACCAGACTGGTTTGATTACAATACGCACAATATACACAACTATAACATCACATCTCACTCTCACTTTACAATAATCAGCTCTTCCCCACCCTCTCCATTTACTACTTTGACTCCCTCTTCCCTGTTCCCTTCCCCCCATCTAGGTGTAACACTGCCCTTTCTTTTTATGTCCTCCTTTATAAAGTATGTCTTACCTTTCCTTACAGGGAGGGCTGGTGATGGTCACACTATACAATAAAATAAATTATTTTATTTAATTACACTAACAAAACATGCATTGCTGTCTATGAAATATTGCATTTCTTGTAATGTTGACCTTTAACAGCATGTGCAGACAAAGAGAGAAACATATAGTATTGTTATGTCAAATCTGGAAGTTTTGTTTTTTTTCACAAAATGTGAATGTCAATAGAAAAACATTTTATTCATAAGTATTTAAATTAAAAACAATCTTTGATGAGCCAACACATCACTATCTATCTTTTATCAGTATCTTGTTTTTGTGCAATGCTTTACTGTAATAATATTAATAATTTGTATTTGAAACCTGTTACTAAATTATTTAAATCGGCTTTTATTTACTTTTATAACACTTTTATCAAAATTAAATAAAATGTCTAAAAAAATTAATTTTACTCATGTTTTCTATTTATGTAAAGCGTTTTTGTGGATATTGTATAGACCATTATGTAAGTGTTAGAAATTATTCTGATAATAATAACATAACAATAATGTAAATATCAATTGCTTGATATATAAAACACCATATAAGGGGGGCCAAAAGAAAACCTGTCCTAGAGCACCAAAGAGGCTAGTGTTGTCATTGTGTTAGTGGCTAGTGGTATTATAACATGTAAAATAAATATATTTACTGTCCTCAATATAGATGTAATTGTTTTAGCAAAAGTGTGAAATGGTAGAAGTTCTAACATCCATTGTTCCTCACACCAGCCTCACAGTAGATAGTCAGTCACCAGATTATCTGGATACTATTTGGACTGTAACACTGTTAAGATCACCTACACCATAAAACAATGAACTTTAAACGTGAGCAGCTTTATATGAGCTAAAACATCCACAGACTGAATGAAAACAGGAGCAGAAAACTGCTGAAATAAATCCTAAACAGTCCTATTGTGTGAGGAGACCTGGTCCAGGACCTGTGGAGGAAAACCACTGCACCAGTGGACTTCAGTTCTCCCTCTAATTTACTGTAAATATCCAAATATCTCACAAACAGAACAAGATTTATTTGGTTTTTCTGTATTTATGTTTTGGTTTTAAGTCAGTAAAACAAAATAACCACTGTTTATTTGTTACTATGATTTAGTTTTAAAACGTAATAACCACAGAACGAAGGGTACACAGATAATAACCGTCTTTAGCCTGTTTTTATGAATATTCATAAACTACTATCTAACTGCTCCCTGGGTGTCTGTAGTTAGCAGCCCACTGCTAACCCTCTGGAATAATGGGTCAAAATACAGAGAATGAGTGAGTGATCAATAAAGTTACATTATTTTATTTATTATTTTCTACCTGTCAGTTGATTATCCAGATGTGTCGCTGGTTTGGCTGGTCCTGAGCTCTACGTCTGGTGTCAGCAGTGAAAGTGTGGAGATGTTATCTCTGTGTGGCTACCGTTAGCTGGAGGTTAGCTGTGGGCTACATGGTGCTGTGGTGTGATGGACGTCTGATGGTGGCTCAGAGTGGGAGTTGTTGTGGTAGAATGTTCTCCTGTGCATCAGGACTTAAGGCCTGTCTGAGGGAATGGGTGAGGAAGCTCCATGACTTATTTACCTGTGATGTACCATGGTGATAATTGATAGACAGAAAGACATCATTCCATTATGTTACATGTACCGTAATATGCAATATTACCTTAAGTTGTTTAGATTTAAACTGACTTGTAGAATACCTCTACTTTATTTTCTTCATCAGCACTTTAAACATATTTTATTTTTATTCATAATTGTAGTTTTAAATGATGAATGTCTTTTAAATCCTCTTTTTGTGTATTTCTATAAACATAACTTTGTTTGACTGGTGCTCAGGGAGTATGGAGGACCAAACCTGCCAAACGTAAAAATAAATAAATGTATTAATAAATATTGGAATAAATAAATAAAAGAATGAATATATAAATAAAGAGATAATTAAATGCATAAATAAATTAATAAAAACTGGTAAATAAATCTGACATAAACAAATAAATGTCTTAAATTGATTTATACATTTATTTATTTATTCATGTATTTATTTCTACTTTATTATTTCTACTTTTATTTATTTCTACATTTATTTATTTCTACATTTATTTATTTTAACTTTTATTTATTTCTACTTTTATTTATGTATACATTATTTTTTCAACATGTATTTATTTCTACATTTATTTATTTCCACATTTCTGTGTCCGTATGCTAATGAGGTAGGAGGGACTAACCTCAGTCTCATTCAGGATTGGTCAACTGAGCGATCCAATCAGATCCACTTCCTGTTGCAGCAGATGGGCGTGGCTTAGATGAAGAAGTGAAGATGGCTGATTTCAGAGTTTTAGTGAATGACTTACGAGCTTTAGCTGATGAAGTTGAAAACAATTCACCAAATGACGACCTTCACTTTTATCTGGATAGTTTTATTAACAGCTTAGCTCAGCTAAACTCTGATATGGATTTAGAAGTTGACCCAGCAGTGTTTGATGGTCTGGAAGAAATTTCCCACCAGTTCTGCATCTTCTCAGAGACTGAAGAAACAACCTTCAGATGCCCCTCCTACTTTTTACCCCCATATGATTGAGGCTCACCTCCATTCAGAGAACACTGCTCTGGACATCACAGAGATGTTCAGTGTGAGTGAGAGAACAATTAGTGTGAGGATGGTACATTATGAGATAAGGTCATTTTAACCTACTTCTGTCAACATCTGTTTTGTAACTCTTGCTTGTTTGAAAGTAGCAACAGTAGAACTATATTTGTGTGTAAATATTACTCATGTTAATGTGTATTAATAGTAGGCTAGGCTAACGTTGCATTGCTATTCCATTTCAATACTTATATTATGAAGCTATAGACTGGTCATATTATATGGCATATGTTCAGGTTCTAATGTCATGTAGACTACACAACAATTAGGCTACATTAAAACAATCTGGTCTGTTTTAACAGCACATCAGCCCTTGTCCTTAATATCAGCTAATGTATAAAGTCATCTAGTATTGTTTTGTCCTTGTTATCTCTAGCATCTGTCCAGGTTAGCAGTAGTTTTAATTTAGAGTTCAGTAAAACTTACTTTGTCAAAACAAGCACAGTTGTAGCTATAGTGTGCTAATATATGTACATGTTTGATCATTAAAAATAGGCTACATTATTATTAGTCTATGAGTTTTTATTACATACAATGGTTAGATCATTTCACACACAGTTTTCATTTCATGTCTATTGTGACCTTTCTCATTGTTTTGGATAAACAGAGTCCATGATTTATTCACTACATTGTAAGACAATGATTTGGATGAAAGTATAACCTACATTCTGCAGCTCCATCACAACTGTGGATACAAAATGATGGTTGGACACCTGAATACACAAGGCATACACATACAAAGTAAGTATTATTAGTATTTAACCTAAATTGTTCTGGGATTATTCATCAATAAATAACTACTTGCTGATTTATTAAGATGTTAAAAAGAAGCTTCTTTACTGACAGTCATTCTAGATTTTTGGCTATTTGTGAATTTTCTTCCAGGTTTGGGAATGATTAACAGTTTAGATATTCTTTATCTGTGTTTATTGTATACATATTCATACCTTGTCCTTTCTGACTCATACACTAACATTTACAACACATGAAAGCAGGTTTATGGTCCTTGATTAATATCTGGTCAGTATGGGGTTTGAACCCATGACCTTGGCGTTATTAGCACCACGCTCTGACCAGCTGAGCTAACTGGCCTATGAAGCTGCAAAAATGTGTAAAAATATGGTTGAGTTAAAATGATCACGGTTCTAAACACCTAGAAAGTTGGCAGGTGAAAATTCAGTAGTAGTCATCGCTTAGCTTAAAGCTGCAGTATGTTTTTTTTTTTTTTTTTATGTTATTTGGTCAAAAATCAATAATCATCTTTGAGCATATTGTAATCCAAAGTGTTCTGAGTAGACAGTGAATCTCTTCTCCTTCTCCAGGCTCTGAAAATGAAGTTTATCAATACAGGATGGATGTCAGCCAATCAGAGGTCTTTCTAACAATGGGACCATCCAATGAGCTGTTTTAAGCATTACTATTGGCTGCTTGAGCTGCTCATTAAAAATCAATGTGTGTTCTTGATCCGAGAGTAGAGAAAGTCTCATGGCTTTATATTCCAGCAGAAATCTCTAACGTGACTTTAAAACAAGAGGAAAAATGAAGACTGAGGTGGAGAAGCAACAGAATAAAGGCACAAACATGTTCATGAGGAACAGAGTCACAGAGGTTCCTCTGACTCTGTGTGTGTGGTGGACTTCACTTGATCTGCTTTCAGTCCGTGCACAGTCTGCCCTGAGTCAGAGAGAGAGTGATAACAAACGAGATAAATAGCTTGTAAAACTAAGAGAAACATTATCTAAGGTGGAGACAGAGAACAGACACATTTCATCTGCAGTGTGGAGTGTGTCTGCTCTGATCAGCTGCTTGTGTGTGAGGATCAGCTGTGGCTCTGAGCCTCTTACTGTCCTCACAGCAGTGAGTGATACATGCTTTTATGTCTCTAAAACATCAGAAAACTCTCCAATAACACAAGATAAAGTCTCTACATTTGTTTCTAGTCTCTATGGACAAATCTTTGCCCAGAAACTAAAAGGTTTATGTGTGACTCACTAAAAATGAACAATATTAATACTTTTGAATGATAATCTTTGTAAAATGCCTAGTCAGCTGATTGAGGCTGTGTGTGTCAGACACTTTCTGTATCCACGGACCAATCAGATCATTCATTCATTCATTATACACTTTCATTATACACTGTGGTGACGCTGACAGCCTCAGCAGGAACATACAGCAGTTGTGCTGTTATACACAAAGTGTGGGGGTCCTTTCCCACCCCTGTCACAGGAGCGTGCACGTAGCCAGGCTGAAATCACCTGGGTTAAGAGAGTGAGTTGATATCTCAGTTCATAGTGCAGCTGCTCTCTGACAGAGAATGTTTGGTTAGGTGAAACCCGCTAACAGAGATAAATCCAGGATATACGTATCCAGCTTTGTAGTACAGGCCCACAGAGCTACACATCTTTAAACTACAGATGATCTCTTCATCTTCATAATAAACATCTTTAGAGGAACAAATGTTTACACAAATAATGTGTCGTAGAAGTGGTGTTTGTGTGACTTTTTCCAACACGTGACTTTGTGACACAGAATCAGTGTGAACGCGTCCCTGGGGCATTTGTGTGTAAACTGTGTGTGTGTGTGTGTTTTCTCGCCCTGCAGCATCTGTGGCTTCAATCCTGAACTTTAATGCATTTTTAGTTTATTTTAATACACATTTTTCCACTTTCAAGACACTTACAACTCCTTTCCACCACTTTTGCATCTAATGTCACATATGTTGACCAATTATTGTCACTTTTATCGTTGTTCATCGTATTTCATGATTATTTTTGCCAATTTAACCACATACACCGTTTGTCATGCCCATTATATGAAAGTTTAAACTAATTGTTCCAATATTGACACTTTGAAAACACTTTTTCTGTCCGTTTTTGTCCATTCTAATTTGCAACTTTTAACCAATTTCTGTGGTTTTTAAAATCCCATTTCACAACTTTTTCCACCATTTTTGGCCATTTTTTATTTCTGATTAAAACAAGGATTTACATCTTTAAGATGACTATATACTATGGCCCAAATAATAGTAAACATCCTGAATAACAGTGAATATTATTCAGATAAATAAATACATGTGTTTATCACATTGAACGACGGACCTTCATTTTGCTGACTTCATGGATGGGGCCCCTAAATGCTCTCTCTCTCTCTTTCTCTCTCTCTCTCTCTCTCTCTCTCTCTCTCTCTCTCTCTCTCTCTCTCTCTCTCTCTCACACACACACACAGAGGCTTGGGGAGTAATGGATTACTAGTAACAGCGTTATGTAATCTGGATACAAAAATAATGTAACTATAATCTGTTACAGTACATTTAAAAACATGTAATCAGATTACCAGTATTTTTATTAAAAATGGGGATTACTTAGTGGGATTACTTCTTCAAAGCAAACAGAATATACACCGTGCAACAGATGCACAGAGTGTACACACACATTGTGACACTTCGTAGCACTTCACCATAAACGTGAAACCAATACTGCCTGCCTAGCTGTTTACCATCATGACTCAGGAGTTTTCACTGCATGAAAATTCCTGAGTCACTGTTTGCTGTGACCACACCAAATAAAACATGGAAAGGTAAATTACAAAGATGAATCCAAAGTTAACTTCTGACACAAACTCTCTACACCATAGACTGTAAACACACATCTCCACTACGCATCCTCAAGTTGCCTTCACTGACTGCCAACGCTGTAGGAATTAGGAACATCTACAACGGATACATCCAACAAACAGCAGAGCTGTTACAATATAAAGCTATTATGGTAACAGCTAACTTATATGATATTGTGCAGTAACATAACAGCTGTATATGTGTTTGTTGTGTCTATCACTGCATGATGCAGAATAACTGCATTTGTTTGTCTAGGAAATAATTTTCAACAAATTAAATTAAAGTCACTTCCTGTACATTACATGAAAGACATGCTGACACAGCAAAAATAACTAATAATGAACTATGGAGCATGTTATTACGTAAAATATCTACTTTATGGCACTTTTTTACTGTAATTATTTTAATTAATTTAAACCAAAATCAGGAAAACAGAAAAACCAGAAACAGGAAAAAATAAAAACCAAATACAAAAAAAAGGTTTATTTCTGATTGGTTTTAAAATCAAAATAACAATAGTAACACATTATATAATTTTGTTTGTTTGTCTTTTTTACAAAGTGCAGTTGATTCTATATCTATAGCATGAAAAATCTGTGACTGCAGGTGACAGATAGAACACATTTTTGCGGAGGTACGCATGCCTCGAGATGCGTTCAAAGTCCCTGGGAAACCCAGAAATTTGTAAAACATCCCCACACAGCCTCGACACCAGGTGAAAACAAAAGAGGACATGTCTAAAACCAGACGTATGTCACCATACATGTCATCATTATTTAATAATGAATAGAAAAAATAAAAATGCAGTGTTATAGTTTGGTCACATGGGGGAGATTTATTAAGTTCTATTTTTATGAATCTTTGAATTTTGGTGTTGTTTACTATATCTGCATTGAAAAAAGAACCTTGGGATGAAATATTAATTAAAATATATTTTCAAATAAATATCAAAAGAATATGAATTCACTCAAGCACATCTGTAACCTTTACACACCCAGAAACACAATATATTATTACTGTAAATATCATGTCTGCTATTAAAAACTGTATATTACAATAGTTAGCATATTAGCACACACTTAGCTATAATAGAGCTTTTCATCTGTAAACCCTTCTTAGAATCAGAATCAGAATCAGAAATGTTTTATTTGCCATGTACAGTTTTAAGGACAGTACAAGGAATTTGACTTGGTGGTTGGTGCACAAAACAAACAACAAAAAGAAATAAAAACAAAACAACAAAGAACAACCCAGCAACAATAATAATAATAATAATGATAAATATAAAGGATGAGGGATAAATAAAGGATAGATAGAGAATAAAGGATAAATAGGATAAATATAAATATATATATACAGTGCAGCAGATATCAAGCTGGTGGAGGTGGTGATCGGGTGGGGGGGGGGGCGGGGGGGGTTCAGTGGGTGACTTGGGGTGTGTTCATGTGGATGGTGGCAGAGGGAAAGAAGCTGTTTTTGTGTCTGGAGGTTCTGGTCCTGATGGACCGAAACCTCCTACCAGAAGGGAGAGATTGAAACAGTTTATGACCGGGGTGGGAGGGGTCGGCCACAATCTTTCCTGCACGCCTCAAAATCCTGGAGGCGTACAGGTCCTGGAGGGAGGGCAGATTGCAGCCGATGACCTTCTCTGCAGAGTGGATGATACGCTGCAGTCTGGCCTTGTCCTTGGCCGTAGCTGCAGCGTACCAAATGGTGATGGAGGAGCAGAGGATGGACTGGATGATGGAGCTGTAGAAGTTCACCATCATCTTTGTTGGCAGACTGAACTTCTTCAGCTGCCGCAGAAAGTACATCCTCTGCTGAGCTTTTTTGATAAGGGAGCTGATGTTCAGCTCCCACTTGAGGTCCTGAGTGATGATGATCCCCAGGAAGCAGAAGTACTCCACAGAGCTCACTGTAGAGTCTCCCAGGGTGAGGGGGGTGAGGGGGGCTGGGTTCTTCCTGAAGTCTGCTATCATCTCCACTGTCTTTAAAGCATTGAGCTCCAGGTTGTTCTGGCTGCACCAGGACACCAGCCGGTCTGTCTCCCACCTGTAGTCAGACTCGTCTCCATCAGCGATGAGACCGATGATGGTCGTGTCGTCTGCAAACTTCAGGAGTTTGACCGACTGGTGAGAGGAGGTGCAGCTGTTGGTGTACAGGGAGAAGAGCAGAGGAGAAAGAACACAGCCCTGAGGAGATCCAGTGCTGATGGTCCGGGGAGCAGAGATGGTTTTTCCCAGCTTCACGTGCTGCTTCCTGTCAGACAGGAAGTCTGTGATCCACCTGCAGGTGGAGTCTGGCACGTTCAGCTGGGAAAGCTTGTCCTGAAGGAGAGCTGGGATTATTGTATTAAAAGCAGAGCTGAAGTCCACAAACAGGATCCTGGCGTAGGAGCCTGGGGAGTCCAGGTGCTGGAGGATGAAGTGGAGAGCCAGGTTTACAGCATCGTCTACAGACCTGTTGGATCTATAGGCAAACTGCAGGGGGTCCAGGTGGGGGTCGGTGATGTCCTTGATGTGGGAGAGCATGAGGCGTTCAAAGGACTTCATGACCACAGATGTCAGAGCGATGGGTCTGTAGTCATTAAGTCCTGTGATCCTCAGCTTTTTAGGGACAGGAACGATGGTGGAGGCCTTAAAACAGGCTGGTACGGTGCATGTCTCCAGTGAGGTGTTAAAAATGTCTGTGAACACTGGAGACAGCTGATCAGCACAGTGCTTTAAGGTAGAAGGAGAGACAGAGTCCGGTCCACAAGCCTTACGGGGGTTTTGTCTCCTGAAAAGTCTATTCACATCTCTCTCTTTGATGGAGAAAGGTGTCTCTGTAGGAGGGGGGGAGGAGGGGGGGAAGATAGGGGAGAGAGCCTCTGTAGGCAGCCGGGGTGAAACTGTAGCTTTGATGTGGGGGGTGAAGGTGTTGGAGTGAGGCTGGTCAGAGGTGTGAGGAGGGTTGGAGTCAGGTCTGTCCCATTGTCTGTCAAATCTACAATAGAAGTTATTCAGACTGTTGGCCAGGCAGAGGTCATTAGCAGCAGCAGGGGCTCTGGGCTTGTAGTTTGTAATTTGCCTGAGCCCTCTCCAGACAGAAGCCGAGTCATTTGCAGAGAACTGGTGTTGTAACTTCTCTGAGTACAAACGTTTGGCTTTTCTCACCTCCTTTTCAAACGTGTACTTCGACTCTCTGTACCTGACTCTGTCTCCACTCCTGAAAGCGACCTCTTTGTCTGCCCTCAGCCCTCTGAGCTTAGCTGTGAACCAGGGTTTGTCATTGTTATAACTCACCCTGGTCTTTGATGGAATGCAGCTGTCCTCACAGAAGCTGATGTAGGACGTCACAGCGTCTGTAAACTCATCCAGAGAACTGTTCGCAGACCTGAAAACATCCCAGTCAGTACAGTCCAAACACTCCTGGAGTTTCTCCACTGCTTCACTGGTCCATTGTTTAGATTCCTTCACCACAGGTTTACAGAGCTTCAGCCTCTGTCTGTATGAAGGAATCAGATGGACCATCAAATGGTCCGATTGGCCCAGTGCAGCACGGGAAACGGCGTGATAAGCACTGCTTAGTGTGGTGTAACAGTGATCCAGTGTCTTCTCCTCTCTGGTCGGACATTTAATTAATTGTCTATATTTGGGGAGCTGGTGTGAGAGGTTACCTTTATTAAAGTCACCAAGCACAATGATAAAAGAGTCCGGGTAGGTCCGCTCCATGCACAGGATCTGGTCGGCGAGTGTGCGCTGTGCCTCGCGCACATCAGCTGACGGTGGGATGTACACACCAACCAGGATGAATGAAGCGAACTCACGGGGAGAATAGAAGGGTTTGCTGTTGATGATAAAGGATTCCAGGTGAGGAGAGCAGTGCTGGAGGATCACTGTCACGTCGTTACACCAGTTACTGTTCACATAAAAGCAGATTCCTCCACCTTTCTTCTTCCCGGTGAGCTCCGCGTCTCGGTCCGCTCTGTGAAGTTGGAAGCCGGCCAACTGCAGCGCAGAGTCCGGTACCGCTCCACACAGCCACGTTTCCGTGAAGCACAGAACAGAAGATGAGGAGAAGTCTCTGTTTCTACCCAACAGCAGCTGGAGTTCGTCCACTTTGTTACGCAGTGAGCGCACGTTAGAGAGGAATATCCCCGGTAACGGTGTGCGCCGGCCGCGCTGGCGGAGGCGCACAAGCGCACCAGCTCTTTTTCCTCTCCTCCGGCGCTTCACTGCGTGAGCAAAGGTGAGCGCACCTTTGAGTAAAATGTCCAGTAAATCCACAGAGGAAGCGATGAAAGTGGGAAATAAATCTCTCGGGGTTGTTGCCCTGACGTTCAAGAGCTCTTCTCTTGAATAAGAGAAGCCAGTTGCGGATTTTACAACAAAAACAAGACAAAAAAGTGCGGACCAACACACCACAGCAGCCATCCGCGGCGCCATCTTTTGTGATGTGTGCCATGGGTAAGATACTATGTAAACAAACTAACAATGCTGTATTTGAACTCATCCTGAAATCTACTGGTAATGACTAACAGTAATGTCTTACTTGTTTATGTCTATTGTGTTCTGTCTGCATGGACCTATCACTATGTGTCTGAAATAAAGTATTGATGATGATGGTTTCCCATATGCTTTTTGTTTAGGTAAGAGGAAGAGGGACTCGATTGGGGAAGTCCTCCAATACATGGAGAAGTCTAACGAGGTGTTTCTGTTGGAAGGCAGGGAGGACCGTCAACTCTCAAAGGTGATTCTGGAGAGCCTAACGAACATGGACGCCCACGGAGCAAACATGATAGCTCCTGATGGAGGAGCAGGGGAAGAAGAAATGTGCTTTTCCCCCTGAGAACATGTACATACTGTATAATATTGTAAATAAAAGTTTGTTTGAAGTGATGTGAGTTTTCTCTCTAATTTCAAAGGACATTTTTCATATTTAGTTTTACTAGTCTTCTTCTTCACATGTAGAAAATGCAGTTACTTACAAGTCATATATGTAGTTTTCAAACCGTTGCTGAATATTACCAATTCTCACAATATAATGTAAAATATAGAAACAGTAGTTTAGTAAATATTAACTTAAAATGCGTACATATGTCATTACTACCACTCTGTGTCTAGGTCTGCATCAGCTGGATTATGTTTAGAATTTCTTTAAACCCGACATTCAAAGTGTTCTGTACTTTACATTCACAGATGTATATTATAGTAATAATATATGTACATACCGATCAGTTAAAAATGTAGTTGTAGCTTACAGTACAATCACAAATCTATGGTAACCAGATTTTCTTTCTCAGAAATTAGTTTTAGATGTTGTTATACTGTCACATATACAACTAAACAATATGCACCAGCTCAGATATATTGTCACTATTGTTTTTTTAAATGTATATAATGTTATTGCTCTTACTTTTTTATTCTGTCACTCTTTAATTCCTGTACTCTAATCTTTAAGGCCCTGATGGAAAGCTTAAATGTTTGTTACAACATATAGCAAATGTAATTTTAGTGTCTTTGCATTTTATTTGTGCACATTTCAGGCGGTGAAGGTCCCAACCCGTTTGTTGAATAAAACAGTATTGGATTGTCATTTTAAACGTATTGAAAAACAGACATTAGCCTTTATTATTATTCTTTAATTCAGATGAACAAGACAATTACATTCATGGAAATACATACACATATCAATTTCTTTGGTTCCCAAAGCTGTACACATAACATTTCCAGCCACATCACAAACCAATTGGGTTATTCTGCTTGATTGAAATACTGTATCAAGGCTGCCCTGATGTCAGTCCCCTCTGCATTGCCAGTGTCGGGCAGTGGTTGGACGGGAGGCTGATTGTGTTCCAATCCGGCAGTCCGCCCCTCAATGAAGTTGACCCCATGCTCTTCATATATGTTATGGAGAACACAGCAGGCCATCGCCATCTTCTTGCTCAGCTCTAGCTTACAGAGTTTGGGGACAACATTTCTTTTTAGGAGACACCTCCAGCGACCTTTTAGTCTCCCAAAAGCCATTTCAACCACAGATCGAGCACTGCTCAGTCTGTAGTTGTACGTGTGCTGCTCAGGGGTCAGTCTGCCTGTGTCTGAAAATGGTTTCATGAGCCAGTTCTGTATTGGGTATGCTGGGTCACCAATAAGGTAATCTGATCTCAACTGTCTGCATGTTTCAAACTGTAGGCTTCAAACTAATAATAAACTGGAATATTAGCATTTCCTGAAATTCAAGTGAGGATGCATAGCTGAGACCCCCCCCCCCCCCCCCACCCACACACACACACACACACACACACACATCAAAGAACGCAGAATCTGTCACGCCATCCACCAATCAGGAGCCAGCAGAAGGAATATCAGTGTGAATTTTACTGTGACATCATCACACACTGCTGATGACATCATCAGGAGCTGGTCGCACATCAAAGGACTCAGCAGCACATTGAGAATTCTTTAATGAGGGACAACCTTCTGAGAGAGACACAATAACCCACAAACTCCTTGGACTCAGTGAATTTACTTTATCTCTGTCACTCTGACAACAGTTATATTTTTGATCTAATGATAGAAGTGCATCAGTTCAATGTAAAGAGTCTGGAACAAACATGCTTTGAAGCTCTGAAGGATCACCTCTGTCCAGAAAAATGCATTGGGCTGTGGCAGTTTACTAAAGTCTGGTATATTCCCATTTTGTTTCAACTGAAGTATGAGGCCTTTCACTTTATCTGTGAGAATTTTGAGGAGGTTTCACTCTGTGAAGAGTTTTTGCAGCTTGCGGTGCAGGAGCTGGCTGATATCCTGGGTCAGGATGACCTTACTGTGACCCAGGAGATCACAGTTTATCAAAGTGTTTTAAGATGGATAAACCACATGCCTGAGGAACGACAGGGAGCCATTTCTACTCTGTTACCAAAGGTACGACTGGGTCTGATAGACAAAAGTTACATCACAGACAATGTGCGTAACAATGATGTGGTAAAAACAAACCCTGAGTCCCACCTCTTGGTCTCTGATACCCTTAAAGTCATGTCTCAACCTTCGTTACTCTGCTCTGAGTCTGGGATCAACAACACCTTGTTTCGCTGTCGCTTGCCAAACGCCGTCTTACTGATGTTTAGATTCTTTTCTAAGACCATAGAGGCCTTTGACTACAGAACTAACAGCTGGATCACAGTTCACACTCATCCCAGTCTGGAAGATTCCATGACTCACTTACTATTCTACAGCACTGTCTTCCTTGGTAGATGCTTCTACATTGTGGGTGGTGGTTTAAGTTGGACCGGCCCCTGTAACAGAGTGTGGAGGTATAACCTAGTCACACACACTTGGCAGGAGATGTCACCAATGCAGGAGCCACGGTACTTAATGAGTGTTACTGAGCTAAAGGGATACATCTACGCTATGGGAGGCTGCAGGGATGATGATGGTACCTTACTCAGAACTGCTGAACGCTACCAGCCCAATATCAACCAGTGGACGTTCATTGCATCAATGAATGAAGGGAGGGAAGATGCCAGCTGCTCCACACTGAACAACAAGATTTACATATGCGGAGGATGGAGTAACGATAGAGTACTGAATACTGCTGAGTATTACAACCCAGACACCAACCAGTGGACACTGATCACTCCCATGGGAACACCTCGGTGTGACCTTGGGGTCGTTGCATATATGAGCCACATTTTTGCAGTTGGAGGAAGCGATGGGTTCAGAGATCTGAGTTCTGCTGAGGCTTATGACCCAGTGACCAACACCTGGTACGATGTCCCTGAAATGGTCCACACACACAGTTACTTTGACATTGCAGTGATGAACAAGCAGATCTTTGTTGTTTCTTGTAGCACAGGAAACAGAATTGTTGAGTGCTATGACTACACTACAAATACTTGGTCTGTGGTATTTTCTGGCATGAACCACAGCGAGTATGATTGGGTGAGATGCTGTGTGATTTCTGGACTTCCCAACATGGCTGAGTACTGTTCACCTCGTGAACCCATCATACCCAGGACACAGGTCTAAAAAAGTCTAAACTAGATACTGAGACAGAGCAAATGTTATTTTCCATGATCCTAACTGGGAGTGTAACCTGCTCTGACCAGGTCTGTGTGTATCAATAAAAGTGTTTAAAGACATTAGAAGAACTAATGTGTGAATAAATGAATCAGTTCATGTCTCAGCTCAGATGGGATGGTTTTAATCAGCCTGAGTTCATGATAATCTAGAAAAAAAATACAAAATTTTAGTGGTGACAACATATAGCAGATGTGTAGATGTACTGAATTTAATTATAATTAATGTAGTGGTTAGCACATATTTATTTCATATATCAAGACAAAACAATGCAATTCTGTGACACAACAAACCATTGAAAAAAATAGAACCTAATTTAACATTTAGAATAATGCACTGTAATACAATATAACACTTACAGGTATAGTGTAATTGTCTCGAGGGAACAATAACAACAATGGTGCAAAATCCAAAAGCATTTGTAATATTAATATTCAATTAAGAGAAAACATGTACAGTAATTGTAAAGGGTGTGTTTAATGTTTATTGTACCTTTTAAATTATTAATAAAAATAAAAATTGGGGGTTGCAATTTGGCGATGCAGCTCATCCATTGCCTTGGACACAATTCTGTTCAGTTATTACCACTGAGCAGGCTTAATACAGGGCAGACTGCACAGACAGAAACACACAGTACCAAGGACGGAAGTCAAAAAGCTGACATTTCCAGTGTCTTTGAAGCAGGGGTATGCATCAAAGAGTTTCATAGGTCAGTCTTCTTCCTTTGTAATATCTGCATCAATGAATGCCCGTCGAGCCTTGAACTCAAGGTCCAAAATTTGGGCAAAATCGCCTTGGTTGGGTTTTGTGTTGGGATTCTTGTACATTTTGCTCAATGTTTTGTAGTGACTCGCCTGCATCCTCAGACTATAAAATAAGACGGTGAGGCAAAGACGTTTCCACGAAAACACTATTACACTAGCATCAGAGAAGATAAATCATAGTTAGTGGCATGTGTATGACTAAAATATAATGCACAATTATATTAGAAAGTCATTACTTACTTCCCCCACTAGGTTTGACAAAACCAGAAAACAGTTATCATAAAGAGTGTAAGGTACACCTATCAGAGGTCAAACTTCACTTCACCTAAAGTCTAAAAAACAATAACAGTTTGAGTAGAGCTGTGTTTTCTTAATGGACTTTCAGATTTTTTTTAGGAATGGTCAATTACCTATTTCATTTGATCAGCTTAATGGAAAGGAAATTATAAAAATGTGTTTGATATTGATTATGTGGAAAATGACTGTGTCAGCTGATTTAAGTGGAGACGCTTTTCCTGGGGAAAATAATGAAATCATTTGTAAACACATAAGCAAAATAACAGTAAAACACAGGTCATTATCCAACATTGTGTACATTACAATGTACTCTGGCACATGAGACAGAGGCAAATATAGTCTCAGTACAGGTTTAAATGTTTTTAGATGTACACAAATCAGAACTATGACAGAATTGTTCCCACTTTTAGCACAAACCTCCATTTAAACTGTCCTCGCTGAGGTCATCATTGCTCTCAATAATTATGGTTGAACTGCTTGTGTCACCACTTCTGTCACCATCAGTGTCATTGTCTGTGTTGTTTGAGCAGAAGAAACTCTTCTTTAACACCCATCGTTGTGGTGTGGAGCCCTGCCTCTTCCTCAGGGACCTCATATTTTGGAGTCACTTGTACATTTTGGTGTAGATGGTCAACTATGGTGAAATATTATTAATTATAATAACAGTAATAAGTGTTTTTTCTTGTTGCTGTCTGTTGTATGGTGTGTAAAGTTTAGGTTATTAAGAGAAAAAAAGTTTGGCACTTGTTCCACGGCACTTAAGCAAGGCATTTTTTGCATACAGGGACAGACAACATCCAGCTAACAGTGTGCAACATTAATGTGACCAAAGCTACCAATACAGACGCTAACTTTGCTTAATAATCACCAAATATGAATGAAAAACATGACTTACCCTCCAACACTGACAGTACGGTGTTGTCAAAATCTTCCATGCTGACAGAGTTCTCCTGCTGGCTGAAGCCTTAACACGTAGTACCTGGTAAAGACCCACAGAGTGAGCTAGCTAGCTAAAGTTCACATTGGCTAACGTTAGCTAGCTTGTTTAGCAGCCCCTGTGGAGAACATGTGACAAAATACATTTATTTGTTAATATTTCATATCAACCAACTGTCCATCATTTATCTGGGGACATGTCTCATGTTGTAGGTGTTTATCACAGATGTTGATGATGACAGAGGCAGGGGGCTCCCACTTAAAACACTGTGGCCCAAGGCAGTGCTACCTTTACCTCAGTCACAGTGGGTGATATGGGGAAAAAAATCATATCACCATTTATTTTTTGTAAAAACACGATCAAAATACAATTTTTTTCATTAAAATCATTTAAATTATTTTAAAGTTATTTACCAATAAAACGAACCAATTCACCTCCTTAAAATCATCACCCTAAATGGAAAAAAGGAATAAAATATAATTTAAGACAAGGTCATTTTCAAATATTTTTTTAAAATTGTATGTAAGCAATTTATCAAACTGGTTCCAAGTACAATGAACATCAAACAAAAGATCTGACATGTTCTTATAGTCACACAGTCTTTTAACTATAGTGTTGTTTGCATGGGTTTTTTCCGGGTACTCCGGCTTCCTCCCACAATCCAAAAACATGACTATAAGATTGAATGGAGTCTCTAAATTGCCCATAGTAGTGAATGAGAGTGAGTGGTTGTCTGTCTGTGTTGCCCTGTGATGGACTGGCGCCCTGTCCAGGGTGTACCCCCACCCAGCGCCCAATGATAGCCAGAGATTGGCACCGGCAGACCCCCGCGACCCTGTCAAACAGGAATAAGTGGGTCTGAAAATGAATGAGTTATAGTGTAGCATTAGCATTAGCATCACTTGCTACATAACAAAGCATCATATCAGTCTAGTGATTTCTATTTGTTATTGAGGTAACACACTCATATTAATAAAATCCTACTTTAAGCAGTGTTTTAACACCTCATTTTACACAGTTTAGACCAGGGGTCCCCAATCCTGGTCCTCAAGGGCCACTATCCAGCATTTTTTAGATGTTTCCCTCTTCCAACACACCTGATTCAAATGATCAACTCATCATCAAGCTCTGCAGAATTCTGATAACAATCCTGTTCATTTCAATCACACACACACACACACACACACACACAATTCTTTAAATATTTATAATTTAAGATGTGTTAGGATCTTTTTTTTTAAGGAATTACTAAAAACTTGTTCTTGTTGATCATACGTTGATATTTTTGAAATGACAATTAGAATAACTTTTGGATATCATATTTATAGATTTCATACTGTTTTCTTTCTCTTGATGAATAGAGTTAATTGACTTTATTTTTTCGTAACACTCCCCAACACTTTACAGTTGTAGCTTGAATAAAAGTCATATTTTTTAGTTAAAAGGTAAATGAACTAATGATCTTAATAACAGACATGGATAACATTATTTCATATATTGAGGAATCATATATACTGTATAGACCCTGGCCCAGAATGCAGAACAGTGGCTGATCACCTGAGGTTATAAAAACAACCTCACCACCTAAAACGTCTAATCAAAGGTGGGGGGGCTGAACTGTACATGGTACGTGGTCTATAGATTTAACTAGGACTCTTTAGAGAGATAATAAAGACATAAATACAATCAAAAATCTGTTCCCTTGTAATCTATATACATATTAGTAGAGGCATAAATTAACATAACACCTGGTTACATTTGTGTTTGTTCTAATTACTGTTTTATTCTAATGATTTGATTTACTTTTCAGTTCTTTGGGTTATTTTCTTACTTTTTTATTCACTTACTTCTTTAATAATCTCTGTCAGTTTGAATATTATGTTACAACTGTGTAAAATATTGTCATTTACCTCTATTTATGTTCTAAAAATCTCACAACTAAAACCCTTATGTGTATTTATATCCTCAGATAGATAAATAAATATTTAGACATGGATAGAAATTATAACGTGAAATATTTAAAACAATCATAATCAACCTTTGAAATGTATAAAAATGTAGTTTTTTGTTCACAGGATACAGACATCACCAGCTGAGAACAGAAACCATTGCACCAAGTATTTGATTTAGTCTAGGACATGTGTAACAAACACAGAGTAGCCACACCAAACGCCATATTTGAACCTATATTTATCCCTTTTTTTTGCCATATTTTTGCTCCTTTTAATGCATTTTTGCTACATTACTCCCTTTCCTGCCACTTCTCCATCAAATTTCAATGCCTTTTCTGCACATTTTTTCAACTTTCAAGACATTTTCGGCACATATAAACCCTTGTCATCACTTACTTATGTTGACCAATTATTGTCACGTTTATCATCTTTTCACCATATTTCATGCTTATTTTGGCCAATTTAACCTCATTCACGATTTTTCATGCCCATTATTTGCCAGTTCAAACTAATTGTTCCTAATTTTTAAATTACATTACCCATAATTTGCGAATATTAATAATTTTTTGTGAATTTTAAAATCTCTTTTCAGCATCTTTTCCACAGTTTTTGGTCACTTTTAACCCATTTTATTTCTGATTAAAACAATGATTTACATCTTTAAAATGACTACAAACTACGGCGCAAATAATAACGAACAACCTGGATAACAGTAGATATTATTAAGATAAATAAATGTGGTTATCACAGATTCATAGAACAATAAACTATCATTTTACTGACTTTATCGATGCTCCCCAAACATCTCTCCCCTTTATTTCCCCTCATAGATGGTCTTGTCTCCACATGACTGTTCTTCAATGTTCATGCCTGTGATCAACCACCTTCAGGTACAGTGGGGGTCCCCGGTCTCTGGAACCTTTATTTTTGAGGGTCATTGGCTGAAAAGTTTGAGAACTTTTCTTTATAACATTGTAGATGTAGATCATTAGGTTGAGGTTGATCAGCATTAAAACATCTACTGACGTCTGTAATAAAGTTCTCTGAATACAAACCTGTGGATAATATAAAGGAGGAGATGATCATTTAAATAAATCCACTTTTAAGGCTCGATTATTGTTTTATTTTGTTATACAGTTACAGTTCAATCTGTAGATCACACATCTTTGAAGGTATGATGGTGCAGTGAAGTGTGACACAGCTCTTGGAAACGATGGGTTGGGGGTTCGCGTCCCGCTACAGTTTTTGGTTATGACATTTATTAGGACGTTGAGATGACTCTACCGACAATATTACATTAAAAATCAATATAAATGATGTGATATGAATCAGCATTTACTGTCTTTATATCCAGTGTAACAGGAGGACTCTCTATGCAGACATCCTATGCTGCTGACACGTCTCCTCAGACACATTTTATTCATATTATTCACCGCTCGTCACATCACTGAAGCAATAAAGTGATGAAGTGACCAAAATGTGTGACTAATTACGGGTGATTTAAGCCACTATAGTCACTAAAGACTGAACACACCTTTAGAACAGGCTCATATTCATCAAACACTGACTTATTTCACCCATTAGGGTGAATAAATCACTCTGTTCCTTTTGGTTGTCATGGCAGTTTGAGTAATCTCTGATCCATTGATGATTGTTTTTTATCTCGCGCGTGCACGTAAGTAACCCAAGGTTTACATACTCAGGGTTGATTAACCCACTTCATACCAGCTGTAATGGAATCAGATAAACAGAGTTTCCCATCATGGGGTATGTTGACCCAGCGTTTATGGATAAACTCAGAGTTTGTTAACCCTCCTTTATGGAACACCCCTCTGCTGAACAGCACACAGAGCTGTGTTTAACACTGACATGTGTCCCCTACTATTATTATTATTATTATTATTAAAGTGTCCAAGCCCTTTAACTTTGTCCACCTTTGGTGGTGCAGAGATTGTTGTTTTGACAAGTACTTGGTTGATAAAAGATATGAAAATAATTTGTTAGTGTTTCTGAATTATTTGCTCTTTAATCCAGAAAATAAACAGGGAATTGTGAATACAAAAAAAACACTATTAAAATGAAAATACAGAAAACCCATTCACAAGAGCCCCAGGAGTAGTCGAAAAACTGTTTGCTACTCCCTGATTAACCACACCTGTGCAATCACCATGGCAACATAAATAACCTGCATGACCCGCCCATCTACGGGTTACGTAGATGCTAAACATATTATACTGAGGTAGCTCAGAAATGAATCATGGCTCCTACAATTATTATTGTTTGGATCTTTAATTCAAACCTCTGAAAAGGGTTGCCAGGCAATGTTACGATTTGTTAGTTTTTATTCAAACTTCATTGACCACAGACCACAGTTCAAGTAGTTTTCAACCAATATTTTAATCTTTAGATCGATTGGAGTTCAGAGTGATGCAAACGTCCAGATACACAGTGGGTGGGGCTTAAGGAGGGGGCGTAGTCTCACTGCCAGGGGGCAGAGAAACGCTCACTAGGCCACCACCCCACACCCAGAGCCAAGGCTGGGTTTGTTGGTTCCACCCCCTTGGGATGAGGGGCCTCTGACTCCGCCCCCTCTGGGTGCTCCAGGGCGAGGACGAGCATCTCCGCGCTCAACTTCACGTGGCGAATGCGTCTTTTTCTTCTGGACATTCAGACGCACGTTGTCAAACAACTCAATAGGTCTGCTGCTGAGGATCTTCTGGACCGGCTCAGAATCGTTAAACACCACGAAACCAAAGTTTGGATGTTTTTCTCTGCTGATGATCTTAAAATCCAACACTGAGCCGAACTGTTCAAAGAACTCCATCAGTTCGGGCTTTTCCACGTCGTGAGGAATATTTCCTATGAACAGCTGATGAGCGTCAGGATAACGAACCATCCTTCGACCTTCAGACTCTCTGCTCTCAACTTCACGCAGCGAACGCGTCTTTTTCTCCTGGACATTCAGAAGCACGTTGTCAAACAACTCAATAGGTCTGCTGCTGAGGATCTTCTGGACCGGCTCAGAATCGTTAAACACCACAAAACCAAAGTTTGGATGTTTTTCTCTGCTGATGATCTTGAAATCCAACACTGAGCCGAACTGTTCAAAGAACTCCACCAGTTCGGTCTTTTCCACGTCGTGAGGAATATTTCCTACGAACAGCTGATGCGCGTCAGGATAAGGAACAATCCTTCGACCCTTAGGTCTCTGAGGTCCCTGTGTGGAGCTCTGAGACTCACACTTTACCTGCACTCTGGGCTGTGTTGTGGGCGGGACTTTAACCTTGTGGGGGAGGATTCTTGACACTGGGACGGCTCCACAGGGTGGGAGGTACTTACTGGTAACGTACGCCCAGGAGAACGACCTGTTATTCTCAGGGGTGGGCTCCGGGAGGTCTGAGGAGCTTTTTTCTGTTATGTCCTCCAGCTCCTCCACGTCCTCCTCAGACTCTTCAGGAGGTTCAGAGTCAGAGTCCTGAAAGACCTCATCCTGGTACATGAAGACATCATTGTGGATATAGAATTTGTTTGAGGTGGTTCCCTCCGGAGCCAGGACCAAGGTCTGCGCAAACCTCCTCGTGGGCTGCATGTTGTTAGACAGCTCCCCCATCACCTGCACCACCACGCCCTCGTTCAGCATGGAGTGGGCGTCCATGTGACAAATCTCAGTGTGACAGTCCTTGAAACTCAGCTCCATCACCCGCTTCTGGATCTCCAAATTTCCGTAAACAGCCCCTGCTGGTTTGCCTTTGGAGTCCAAACCTCCGTGAATGTACGACGAGTCCTTCCCATAGAACCTGTGCAGGTTCTCGGGCTCCTTGTTCAGTACGGTGTAATACTGTCGGACAAACACTCGCCCGACCACCTGGGCACTTGGCTTCTCCATCACAATTTCTTTGATCAGCTGAAGTCAACAGGCTGTGCGCTCTTGACGATGGTCCAAAGTATACGGTCCAAATATTTAGCACAGTGCCTGTAGTTCCACAGTAAGGCTTTGATGTTTACCCGTGGAACTTTTAAAACTTAGTAACCTTTTCACTGCTTTTGAGGCTTTGATGTCTACCCGTAGGACTTTTAGAACATGGCACTATCATCTTTTCAGTTACCAGGACTACCTGTCAACAGAGGTCTTCTAACTTATTCTGAGTTACCATGACTACCTGTCAACATCAGTTCTTTCCATTTTAACTCAGATTAATAATTCATATTGTGAAATATTAATTGTCTAGACCTATTAGTTTTATGAAGTGACCTCGAACTGAACAATTATTATTATTATTATTATTATTATTATTATTATTATTATTATTATTATTATTATTATTATTATTTATTAATAGTATTATTACTACACTGCTATCATGTTACATGATCAATCACCTTATCAATCCATCACTATACAAGCAGCTCCAGGTCAATGGGCTCCTTTGGCTGCTTTACTACTGTAGATTTAATGCTGCAAAACCATCAGATTTAAGGGCTTCTTAAATATGAATTATAGTTCCATTGGTGTTCACAGGTGTATGATTGATACATGCTGTCTTGGTGCATTGGTTAATATTTATCATGCAGTACTGAGGGGGTGTGCACTAGTGCATGATAGATCTACTTTTCTATGGCCTTCCTTTGTAAATGAGAACCTGTCATTATCACAGCCCCCAATGACCCTACTTACCTATTCTACACATATACTGGGATTCAATGCTATTGGTTTTTTTTACAGGTCATGATTTAAAACACACAACTGCGTTAGACCATAATCAGTATATAATAAGAAAAAGTAGATATAGTGTAAATGACCTTTTTCTTTAACAATAGGGCTGGGCGATTTGGACCAAAACTCATATCTTGATGTTTTTTCCTCAAAAGGACATTATACGATATATATTTCAATATTCTAAAGTCAAAGTCTGACCAGAAAGACAATTCTGGGTTAAATTTGCTGATGAAAAATTCCACACAGGCACATTTATTAACAAACAGCTGCACAATATGTGCTACTTTGGGCTTTTTCCTCCTCTAAGGGACAGCACGTGTGAGTGAGTTCTGTAGTGTGGCTTGTTTGGAGGAAGGTCTTTGTTAGGACACATTCAGTGATCAACAACAACTCCTAAAACGAGTATTTTAATACAAAATAACCTATAAAAATATATATGTATCTCAGCAATATGGATACATTGTAAAGAAGAACACTTTTTAATTGTACTCTATGAATAATATTAAATACTTGTTTGATGTGATTTTTACTGTGTGATTGAATAAATAAAAAGAAGTTACAAAAATATAGATATATATGGATATAGGCAATATTGTTTTTTTCTATATCGCCAAAAAAGAAACTCAATATATGTTGAATCACGATATATTGTCCAGCTCTATGTAACAATCACATTTATTGTCATTAACAATAAAATAAGGAGGCACTTTTACTTTACAGCCATGGGTTTGACACTGTCAGGGACTAGGCTGAGGATCACCTTCAGCTAGTGGGAGGGTCACATGTTCTGGGCGTTCCTGTCAGCACCACACCTGTAGTCAATCTGCTATAATCACATCACCTATATATATCCTGTCTGTGTGTATCTTCCTTGTTGGTCTGTTAGTCTTTCACGTCTGGTCCGTCCTACTCGTCAGTCTGGAGTCCAGGTCGGCCGCACACCCCAGGTTGAGGATCGCCCTGTTCCTCACGTCAGTCGGTGCTATATGTGGTTAAAATAAAGACTTTGTAACACAATCCTGCCTCTGAGTCCTGCAATTGGGTCCTGTCTGCTACCCGTGACAGAACAGACCAACCATGATGGACCCAGCAGACTCTGACCAGCTTCGAGGAGCGATCAGGAAGCAGGGGAGCCGCCTCACTCAACATGATGAGCAGTTGGCTGGGTTAACGGCGGGGCTCCAAGATCTTTCACGTCGACACGTTTCAATGGAAACACAGTTAACTCAACTCACCGAACAGGTCCAGATGCTCATCACTCGTTTCTCAGCTCCGGAGGCCCCGATCCTCCCATCGGTTTCGCCGGCTGCCGCCGCCGCAGCGATCCCGTCTTCACAGCTGTCAAACCCAGCGCGCTTCTCTGGGGACTCCGGAGACTTGCGACCCTTCCTGGTCCAGTGTGGTCTCCATTTCGAAATGCAGCCAGGCGCATTTCCAACAGAGAGGTCCAAGGTGGCGTATATGATTTCCCACCTATCGGGGAGAGCAGAGGCTTGGGCCACCGCGGAGTGGAATAGCCGATCTCGGCTGTGTGAGTCTGTGGACGTGTTTGCTGACGCGCTGTCAAAGATCTTTGATAGACGCCCTGGTGGACAGGAGGCGGCACGGGCGCTGGCAGCGCTGCGTCAGGGCAGAAGGTCAGTGATTGACTACGCAATCGAGTTCCGGACTCTCTCCGCGGACTGTACCTGGAACGAGGCCTCACTGAGGGACACTTTCCTCTATGGGCTGACCGGGCCTGTCCGTGATCAGCTGTTTCCGATGGATCTCCCGGAGGACTTGGATTCCCTGATCGCCCTGGCTGTCAAGATGGATAATCGTCTGGCGGTTCGTGAACGCCTCAGGCAGACGGATGCGCCGAGAGGAGGAGCCACGAACGCACGTGAGGACCACGCCCCTCTCCGCCCCGCTCCGCAACAGGAGCGATCACTCACCGCTGCACAGCATCCAGACGAGCCGATGCAGCTTGGCCGCACCGGCATCTCCACACAGGAGCGACATCGGCGTCTAACCAGCGGCCTGTGTCTGTACTGCGGCCAGCAAGGGCACAGAGCTGCAGTTTGCCCGTTAAAAGATCAGTCTCACCTGGGTTAAGGTGGGCTCCGGTGAGACTTAAGAATTCCTCCACTGCACCTTTAAGAAGACTGACGCCTGCTAAACTCAGGTTTGATAGCACCACTGTAAACGTTGACATTTTCATTGATTCAGGTGCAGATGAGAACTTTATGGACATTAAGTGGGCTGAGCAACACAATGTTCCCACTGTACCGTTACCATCGCCTTTAAAGGCTTTTGCTTAAGATGGACATGAAATTTTTTCCATTGATGAAAAAACACTTTCAGTTGAATTATTGTTTGGATCCTCCCATGTTGAAAACATTTCTTTTCATTTAGGTCTGAGTCCATCTTACCCAGTTATTTTGGGCCTTCCTTGGTTACAGATACACAAGCCCCATATTGACTGGGAGTCGGGAGTGATTTTGAGTTGGGGAAAGGAATGTCCTGAACAATGTCGGCCTTTAGTTAATATTGCAGCGATTGATATTTCAGAGTATCCAGACCTGGATCGAGTTCCCAGCTGCTATCATGATCTGAGAGAGGTTTTTAATAAAGATAAAGCTACGTCGCTGCCACCTCATCGTCCTTATGACTGTGCCATTGATTTATTACCGGGAACCACTCCCCCCA